>NW_026126523.1:0-100992 GCF_943737965.1 Phodopus roborovskii | reverse complement strand
AGTTATTTCAGTGATTCTGGAGTCACCAGGTGGCTTTCTTTACCTTCCACATAAATTCAGGAAGTTTATCTTCACTTGGACACTCCCATTTCTGAATCACACATGACAGCATCACTCCCGATCATGTCTTGGCTTCTGAATTGACACATGCAGGAAATTTTGGAAATTTGGCCATTTGTAAAACATTCACCAAAATTTTCATTATGTGTGATTACAGATTATTTTCAGATTTGATTCCACTAGGATCCCATAGAAATCCTTTCCTCTAGTTACACAGTATGCTTTACCCAAATAGCCAACAGTCTATAAATGAAGATAAAAATAATGTTCAGTAACACTTTAACATCTGGATATTGTTCTTTATTTTAAATAATATAATAAAGTGTATCATTATAGTGTCACATTCAAATCACTTAAAATATTGGAGTGTGGAATTCGTCATGTATACAAAATTTCACATAAAAATGATTATTACAGCTCCTTAGAGTTTAGAAAACTGTTTTGTTACTAATCTAGGGAGTTCACACTATGGATTGTGTGTGAATCATTAGCGGAAAATAATGAGACTTGATTTGAATCGTGTACAAATAACAAGTTTCTACCACACCTGTGATTAAATGAGAATCTGTTTATAAATGAAAAATAATATGCATTTTGCCTCCCAACCATATAAGAGAGACACTGATGAGAGGAAGTAATTGAAATTAATAACCTTCTCATATACGTTTCAGAAAATTCAAAAAAGAAGATTCAACTTATTCTGAGCCACAGGGCAAGGCCACATTTCTCAGCTCATGGTTTCCTCTTAATCTAGTTGGCATGAATATTTTTACTTATAGATGATACCATAGTAATTTTTAAATTGATAAGCTTATTAGAAGATATTTCACTTTTAAGTAATAGTTTCTACTCTTCATGTTTCAATCCTCTGTGACTGTTAAGACTGAAGGAATTTTGAAATTGTGCACAAAAAAAGTTAATTTCAGAATCAAATCAGGAAAGTCAATCCTTTGCATTCCATTGCAGAAAACACTGAAGCAAACTTCACCTCTTGACAAGATGGACAGAATAAAGAGAAGGCCGGCCTACCAAATCTGGAGTGAACATAAGTGGCTCAAGCGAGAAACAATACCTGAGGCCTGAAAAGAAAACATCCCTAATGGTAATTCCTTCTCATTTGAAAAGTAATATTTGCTTATGAGGGGAATAATGCTCTCTGTTCCCATGCCGGCAGCATTGCAAATAGTGTCAGAGAAGAGAAGAGCCTGGAACACGTCCTTCACGTCCTTCGTACCCTCACTCCTGGGAACACTCATGCTAATATTATGAAAATGTTCCCTGTTTTGGGGCATAATTCACTGCATAACACCCCTTCCACTTGGAAATGAGTCAGTCCTTTAGGAAACTTTGTTCATGATCACTCATTCTGTAATTACATGATGGTTATATAACTTTCATTGAAGTAGTAATCCACCATGCCCAAGAAAACTCCTATAAGGAATGATTCTTTTGGAGTGGGGTTATGGTTCCAATGAGATACATACAGTTTCATCACTAGCATGGTTCAGGCAGGCTGTTTTTCCTGGAGCAGCGCCTATACCCACCACTGATGCACACAAGAAACAAGAGAGCTCACTGAAAACGGCATCAGGCTCTGAAACAACAAGGCCCACCTCCAGACACAATTTCATCAATGAGGCGATAAATCTTATTCTCCTCCAAATAGTTCCACCAACAAAAACTAAGCACTCAAGCACATAAGCCCATGGGGGCAGTTGCAAGGGGTTATGCCTCCGCTGCTGGTCTTGTCCCACGCCAGCCCCAAATACCACACAGAGACACTGTATTTGATATTATGCTGCTGGCCAGTTACTTTGTTTCTTATAGGCTGCCTCTGTCTTAAATATTAACCCATTTCTATGTATTTCCCACATGGTCTTACCAGCGAGAGGTGGCTAGCGTTCTGCTCTCTCCAGACTCTCCATCTTGACTCTCTTACTACCTTCCTCTCTTCTCCTCATGTCTCCTGTCCCTCTATCTTGCTTTCCCTGTTGGCCAACAATGCTTTATTCATTAAACAGTATGAGAAACATTTTTACAGAATGACATCTCCCATCAGGCAGTTTCTCATTCAAGCCACCCACAGGGAAGATCAGGGCTTATAACCAACCTCCATGTCTAGCAACATCCTGGTTAAGGAGTGACACCTTGGGAGGCATTTCCCAGAATCCTTATTTCATCTCTCCTGTTCACTCTCTGCTGTGTGTAACGGCTCACTGTATTCATGCATTTCAAAGGTCACCCTCATGGCTCTGTTATCTCAGGAACCTAATGAACAATTGTGAAAGGCTGTGCAGACGAGAGAGGTTCCTTTTATTCCAAAACCCCCTCATTTTCACATTCTCCTCAATACTGAGAAGTTTAAAATCCTGGTCATAGAGACAAGAGAGGACACGTTTTGTCCTTTTCCTTTTACATCTTCACATTATAGAAATTGGCAAAGTCAGATAGGAAAGCGAAGAAAAGAAGACATAAAAATGAGCAGGTCTCTTTTAAGACTTCTCACACTCTGGGACTTTTCATCAAACATGAAGGGAAGCAGAGGTTACAGGATATCAGTGCCTGTTATAAAGTACTGACTGAGCAAACAAACATTTGGGGACTGTATCTGAGAACACCAATGTGATATCTTACTTGGACAAACAAAGCCTGTCTGAATGCCAGGCACTGGAGCTTGAGACTACCAAACCATAGATGTATGGAGGTCTGCTATAGACAGCCAGAAGTGAGGCAGGGTAGAAACATGAGAGAGCAGGGAGAAACAAGGAACTTGTTCTATTGTCTGCTGAGTTGTAGAAGGAGGTACGGTATGGTGGTGGCTTCTTCTCTATCTCTCACATTTCCCTCTGAATCTGACTCAGGTTATTATTTAGACTGAATCAAGAACTCCATTTGTTCCCCATCATTAACCGATAAGTTTAAAAATGGATAAAAAAAACAATGAAATTTGTAATGAAAACTAACATCTTAAAATCTCCTTAAAGGTTTAAAAGAAGAAGGCAGAACATTTTCAAAAATTGCTGATGATCATGATATTGCTGTGCCCCAGCCTACAGCCCACATCGTGCCAACATCTTCTTCAGGCAGGGTGATAGTGTTGAAATTAGCACCTAAAACATGGACTTGGGTGCATCTTGTGACACTGCCCAGTCTCCACCCAAGTTAGGTACTTATACTGGGCTTTCAAGGGGAAGACCACATACTGCCCCTGGAAATCACTCCTGGTAACCGCATTAATGACATCATGAAACCCTTTTCAAAGGGCTGACCAGTTCTTTAAAGCTTTTCTTAGAGGGGAGCACAAGGGTTAGATTCTCCTACTGATGAGGAATCATCTGCCTTTGAATAAAGAAAAAACTTCTTAATGCAGCATATATCTGCCATAGTCTCATTGTAGCAAATTGCATTGTGAGAAATATGGATTTTTCTTTGAGGTTAGAGATAAAAAAGTCTTCTATTTTGTACTGCATGCTTTTACACAGTTGGAGTGCCACAAAGTGTAAGTATATCACAGCGAAAACTACAGGACACAATCACTTCATTTCTGGATTTCTTTAAGGTTTCTAATTTTAAAAATATGAGCATCTCTCCATAACTTTTTTATTTTCATTTTATTTTACATATGGGTCCCCAGTTCACTCTCCCTTCCTCCCTCATTCCCTCCCTCTTTCCCTCTCTGTGCCTCCCTCTTATGCCCCAGCCACCCTCCTCCATCCCAACACCACCCATTCTACATTTAGAGGTGATGCCCTTCCAGCAGGGGTCATCTAAAGCTGTCAAGTCATTTGGAGTAGTTACTAGGCCCTCCCTCCTGCCTCTAGGTTAAAGGAGTATCCCTCTATGGGGAATGTGCTCCCCAAAGTCCTTTTACTTTGCACCTCGGAGATACATCCTGGTTCTAGGATCAAAGGTCCCCTAGACTGCCCAGGCTTCTAGTTGAGACCCATATTCAGGGCATCTGAGTCAGTCCAATGCTGGATTCCTAGCTATCACTCAGAGGAAATTAGGCTCCTCTTTTCAGCTCAGCTGCTCCTATGTGTTTTTGTAGACTTTCTTGTCTTCCCTCTCTGCATCTGGATCCCAATTCAGCTCAGTGTTCAATTGTGGGTGTCTGCTTCTGTTTCCATCTGTTGCTCCCATGTGGGCTATAGTGATGGTGGATAAGTCAGTTGTCAATCTCATTATCAGGGAAGGGCATTTATGGAAGCCTTTCAACTGTTGCTCAAATTGTTAGTTATGGCCAGAATTAGGTCTCTGGACATTTCTCTAGATTCGGGGCTTCTTTCAAACCTAGTAATGGCCCCCTTGTTTAAGCTCTCTCTCTCTCTCTCTCTCTCTCTCTCTCGCTCACTCTCGCTGTGTGTGTGTGTGTGTAGGTCTGTCTCTTTCTTCTGTTGTCTATTAACCCCTGACTCAATCTTCCTGCTCCCACAAGCTTTCCTCTCTTCCCATTCTCTTTCTTCCTAGCCCCCTCTCCACTCACTGCAACCTCCCACCTCCCAATATGCTCAGCAGATCTTGTCCCTTTCCCCCTTCTGTGAGGGGAATCCCTCCCTGATCCTTAGTTTCTCTGATAGAGCTTTTTCGGTCACTTATATAAACTGTCATATCATCTGCAAATAGTGACATTTTGACATTTTTCCTCTTCCAATTTGTATCTCCTGCCATATACTTTTGTTGTATTTTTTGCTTTAGGCTTAAACTTCAAGTACAATGTTGAAGAGAGATATGAAGAGAGTTGGTAGCCTTGTCTTGTTCCTCATTTTGGAGCAATTGTCTTAAATTTCTCTCCATTCAGTTTGATGTTGTCTGTTGGTTCACTGTATATTGATTTTATTATGTTTAGGTATGTTGCTGTTAACCTTGATATCTCTAAGACCCAGAAAGTGTGTTGAATTTTGTCAAAAGTTTTTCAAAATCTAATGAGATGATCATGTGGTTTTTTTTTCCAGTTTGTTTATATTTTAGATCAGATTGATAGATTTTAGTATGTTGAACCCTCCCTGCAATCCATGGAGAAAGCCAAATTGGTTATGGTGGATGATTTCTCAAATGGGTTCTTGGATTCAGTTTGCCAGTATTTCATTGAGTATTTTTACATCAATGCTCATGCGGGATATTGGTTCTTTTTAGTTGTAGTCTCTAGATTGGTCTGGGCAGATATTACTAACGACAGGTCTAAACATTTCCTATGTTATGTTTCCCACTAAAGTTGTAATAAAACACATATTTTGCTTTCATTTTTAGAAGTATACTTTTGCCCTGACACAAAGCCTTTTCCAGGTAAGTTAGTGATAATACATTCATACTAGGAAATAAAAGAGAACAATGTAATTCTTGGGTGGACTCTCAGATTGACAGCCTTTTTATATATTTAAGTTTTGCTTTGTCTTACATTCCCCACAAGTACTATCTATATTTTTTAAAATGAAAAGTTGTTCTGTTTAGGTCATATGGACATGACGTTTCTACTCAAGCACCATTTACACAGTGTCCAACTCTGTTTAGAAAATGAGCCTCTTGACATTCCCACACACTGATGTCCATCTGACACTCCACAGCTTTCCAAAACTTTGTGAAATCACCTTGTGAGATATTGTGACCTTCATTGCATCTATGCTTCTGAGAGCCACAGAATTAGGGATCATTCCTGAGTCATCAGACAGTATTACAAAACCAACAACCTACTTTTCCTCCTTTGATACCTTCTCCACATGCAGAAGCTTTGTGTCAGCGGTACCGACTTTCACAGTTCTGTGCCCATTTTGATTGATCACTTCCTATACTGAGGGGAACAACTCCTGTAGTCTTGTGTGAGACTATGTATCAATAATACATTGGATACACATTAGTAAATAGTTTATTTACTCCCAGTTCAAAAATCAAAAATAATCATAGCTAATATCCAAAGTGTGGATTCATAATTTGCAGTAGCTACAAATTTTCAGACACACCTTGATAAAAGAATGTTAAGCTTTCAACTTGGATCTTTATACAGTTCAAAAGTAAAATCTTAAAATTGTCTCCAAGTTTTATTGTCGTTTACTCATATTTTTATCTTGTTGAGTTCCTAGACATGATTGTTTGGAATAGAAGCAGGCAGATTGTAGTTTCCAACATTCAATTCTGAATGGGCACAGCAAGAGCTTAAACATATCCAAGACCATGGTATCTTGTACACAGGACTCTGGTCTCTGTTCCACTAACCAAGCTCTGAGGAGATAATAGAACACATTCAGTGAGAAACCCACAAAATATCATGACAGATAAGGGGATTTGTGCCTAAGGGAACAAAAGTAAATGACCAGTGAAATCAAGGCACTAATATTATTGAGCACATGAATATAAACCATCAGTTACTGCAGCCTTAAAAAAATGGCTGAGGAGGAACTAGTGTTTTCCTTCTGTGTGTGTGTGTGCATGTGCGTGTGTGTGTGTGTTGAATGCCTCTGCATGTGTGTCTGTCTGAAGGCATGAATACAAGATGAGGGTATTGTCATTTCCTATCAATATCTAACTTATGTACTTGACATAAATTCTCTGACTGAACCTTGAGCTGATCTGGCAGCTAAAAAGCTCAAGTGATCCTTTGTGGCAAGATCACCCATGTTCAACAGAGAAAAATGCATGTGGCTCTGCTGGGCTTTATGTGGATGCCGAGGATTCAAAGTCAGGCTGTTGTGTGTGGGGAGCAAGCACTCTCCTTGACTAAGCCATCTTCCAGTCACTGAATGTTTTACTTTTTATTTTTAAATACAACTATGAGTGAGTCTTCACCTAATGTGAACACATTAGGGGGACGCATAAAAAGCTTAGCAAAAATCTTTAAAACTCAGGTCAATATTGAATTACATAAGTGTGAAATGTAATTTACGCACAGGTAATAAATCTTTTTAGGGTTTCCCAAAGAACCAAAACCTAACCATTGTTACATGTTTTTATTCTAAAGCCCATATGAAAAACAAAACACTCCTCCTGGATCTATAAAAGAGGACAAGGAGAGTCCCTCTGTTAAGGTAAATGATCCATTTTGAAATTCACAGTTTTATATGGAAACTTGGTCAGAAAAAAAAAAAAAACATTTTGTAGGTATGAACGGTCCTTTCTATTAATTCCAAGTGAGCAGTAGGTCCTTGCAGGTAGTAGTGGCCCAATAAGGAATAGACTGGAAACATAGTGAGTAGAAGATTGAGTGCAGCCCTCACATAGAAGATGTTTGGTTTGCAGAAGCAAATACATGTTAGAGTAACTTTAAAACATGACTGTGGTGATAAAACCTGAATACATTTTAATGGGTCCAGTTATTTCAGTGATTCTGGAGTCACCAGGGTGGGTTTTCTTTTACCTTCCACATAAATTCAGGAGAGTTTATCTTCACTTGGACATCTCCCATTTCTGAATCACACATGACAGCATCACTCCAGTATGTCTTGGCTTCTGAAATTGACACAAGCAGGAAATTTTGGAAATTTGGCCATTTGTAAAACATTCACCAAAATTTTCATTATGTAGTGATTACAGATTATTTTCGATTTGATTTCCACTAGGACTACATAGAAATCCTTTCCTCTAGTTACACAGTATGCTTTACCCAAATAGCCAACAGTCTATAAATGAAGACAAAAATACTGTTCAGTAACACTTTAACATCTGGATATTGTTCTTTATTTTAAATAATATAATAAGTGTATATTATAGTGTCACATTCCAAACACTTAAAATATTGGAGCAGGTAATTCGCCAAGTGTGTGTACTCACACTGAAAGTGATTACATTGCTGTGAGCTCCTTGGAGTTTAGGAAAACTGTTTGTTTCTAATCTAGAGTTCTACAATAATGGTTTGTGTGAATCATTGCTTGGATATTAATGACTTGAATGTGAATCAGTGTACAAATAAGTTTCTACCACACACAAGTAATTAAATGAGAAGTCTGTTTGTAAATGGAAAATGATATGCATTTTGGCCTCCCAACCATATAAGAGAGACACTGATGAGAGGAAATAATTGAAATTAATAACCTTCTCATATAAGTTTCTGAAAACCTCAAAAATAGAAGATTCAATTTATTCTGAGCCACAGGGCAAGGCCACATTTCTCAGCTCATGGTTGTCTATTAATCTAGTTGGCATGAATATTTTTACTTTTAGATGATACCATAGTAATTTTTAAATTGATAAGCTTATTAGAAGATATTTCACTTTTTAAGTAATAGTTTCTACTCTTCATGTTTCCAATCCTCTATGACTGCTAAACACTGAAGGAATTTTGAAATTGTGCACAAAAAAAAGTTAATTTCAGTGAATCAAATCAGGAAGTCAATCCTTTTACATTTCCATTGCAGAGAAACACTGAAACAAACTTCACCTCTTGACAAGATGGACAGAATAAAGGAGAAGGGCCAGCCCACTTGGAAATCTGAAGTAAACATGGGTACTAAACGAGAAACAATACCTGAGAGGCCTGAAAAGACTTATCCCTAATGGTAATTCCTTCTCATTTGAAAAGTAATATTTGCTTATGAGGGGAATAATAGTCTCTCTGTTCCCATGCCGGCAGCATTGCAAATAGTGTCAGAGAAGAGAAGAGCCTGGGAACACGTCCTTCCCGTCCTTCGTACCCTCACTCCTGGGAACACTCATGCTAATATTATGGAAATGTTCCCCTGTTTTGGGCATAATTCACTGTATAACACCCCTTCCACTCTGGAAATAGAGTCAGTCCTTTAGGCTTTGTTCATGTCACTCATTCTGTAATTACATGAGTGGTTATATAACTTTCATTGAAGTAGTAATCCACCATGCCCAAGAAAACTCCTAAAAGGAAGGATTCTTTGGGAGTGGGGTTATGGTTCCACTGAGATACATACAGTTTTTCATCACTAGCATGGTTCAGGCAGGCTGGCTTTTTCCTGGAGCACCAGCCTAGATCTACCATTGATGCACACAAGAAACAAGAGAGCTCATTGAAAACGTCATCAGTCTCTGAACAAGGGCTCACCTCCAGTGCCACAACTTCTTCAATGCGGCCTATCCTAATTCTCCTCAAAATAGTTCCAGAATTCCAAAAAAAACTAAGCACTCAATCACGTAAGCCCATGGGGGCAGTTGTAAGGGGTATGGTTATTCCCTCCTGCTGCTGGTCTTGTCCCACCACCAGCCCCAATTAACACACAGAGACTCTGTATTTGATATTATGCTGCTGGCCAGCATATTACTTGTTTCTTATAGGCTAGCTCAGTCTTAAATATTGAACCAAACAGAGTCAGCAGGAGGTTCTATTCTCTCCAGACTTCTCAATTCTCTCCAGACTCTCCATCTTGACTCTCCTTACTACTTCCTCTTTCCTCCCTTGTCTCCTAGTCCCTCCTATCTTGCTTTCCTATTGGCCAACAATGCTTTATTCATTAAACAGTATGAGAAACATTTTTACAGAATGACATTTCTCTCTCCATAAGGCAGTTCTCATTCAAGCCACCACAGGGAAGATCAGGGCATTATAACCAACCTCCATGTCTAGCAACAGTCATGGTTAAGGGAGTGACACCTGGGAGGCATTTCCCAGAATCCTTATTTCATCTCCTCTGTTCACCTCTGCTGTGTGTAACGGCACACTGTATTCATGCATTTCAAAGGTCACCCTCATGGCTCTGTTATCTCAGGAACCTAATGAACAATTGTGAAAGGCTGTGCAAACTAGAGATGTTCCTTTTATTCCAAAACCCCCTCATTTTCACATTCTCTCAATACTGAGAAGTGTAAAATCCTGGTCGTAGAGACAAGAGAGGACACGTTTTGTCCTTTCCTTTTTACATCTTCACATTATAGAAATTGGCAAAGTCAGATAGGAAAAGCAGAAGAAAAAGAAGACATAAAAATGAGCAGGTCTCTTTTTAAGACTTCTCAACACTCTGGGACTTTTCATCAAAGGTAAAGGAGCTAGAGGTTACAGGATATCAGTGCCTGTTATAAAGTATGGACTGAGCAAACAAACATTTGGGGACTGTAAGATCAGAACACCAATGTGATATCTTACTTGGACAAACAAAGCCTGTCTGAAAGCCAGACAGTGGAGCTTGAGACTACCAAACCATAGATGTATGGAGGTCTGTATAGACAGCCAGGAAGTGAGGCAGTGGGCAGAAACATGAGAGAGCAGGGAGAAACAAGAACTTGTTCTCTTGTCTGCTGAGATGTGAAGGAGGTACGGTATGGTGGTAGCTTCTTCTCTATCTCTCAGCATTTCCCTCTGAATCTGACTCTAGTTATTATTTAGACGAATCAAGAACTCCATTTATACCTCATCATTAACCGATAAGTTTTAAAATGGATAAAAACAATGAAATTTGTAATGAAAACTAACATCTTAAAATCTCCTTAAAGGTTGAAAGAAGAAGGCAGAACATTTTCCAAAAATTGCTTATGATTATGATATTGCTGTGCCCCACCCTACTGCCCACATCGTGCCAACATCTTCTTCAGGCAGTGGTGATAGTGTTGAGATTGTGGCACCTAAAAAACCAGGACTTTGGGTGCATCTTGTGACACTGCCCGTGTTCTCCAGCTTCCTTTAGGTACTTATACTGGGCTTTCAAGGGGAAGACCACATACTGCCCCCTGAAATCACTCCTGGTAACCGCATTAATGACATCATGAACCCTTTTCAAAGGGCTGACCAGTTCTTAAAGCTTGTCTTAGAGTGGAGTACAAGGGTTAGATTCTCCTACTGATGAGGAATCATCTGCTCATGTTCATGTCCCAGGTGATGCTCTGGATGCTATACAGGATGCTGACATAATTTTGGATGCTGAAAATCTAGCTGACTACACCCACTATACACGTAATACCCACACAAAGTCTGGTACTCTTCTGTTAACAATCATGTCACTGCTCCTCATAATATCCTTGATGTGGTTTCTGAAATTCTTCTTCTCACTTCTGATGTGGATATTACAATAAAGTCAACGAAGATTTCCAAGGAGGACCCAGTAATGAAAAAGCTGAACAAGGTCAGTTGGACCCAGCAGTGGTTTAGAATAGATGAAGATATTTGTACTAGAAATCTAATTCACTTTGCCACTCGATGTGTTATTAATAAATTTCATGCCTTAAATAGAAGTATTTAGGCATTACCTGAACCAGACAACAAAATGCTTTATTTTCTGGTCATATTGAAATACATCACATGAAAATAACAAGTCAATTTATTTCAAGGGAAACTGACCAAGTAAAGTTGGTAGGTCCACCGTTGTGTCCTATTCTGGAGGATGAGTTATTTCACCTCCTAATGTGACCCCTGTGTGTTATGAGTTGCTAAGCAGAAATACGACTGTTAAGATTAGTTTCTTTTTTTCTCTATTCATATACTGTGACTTATGTGGATATCAGCAACTTGGAACAAACCCTTCAAAGCAGTAACATCCCAAAATAACACAAACAAGACTCTATATTCTCATACTTTTGCTAACACAAGAATATTGATGACACTTCATAATCTACTGATGCTGACATTGCTATTGCTGATGCATACAATGTTATCAATAATATTATCAATGATACTACTCATAACTCTTGCTTTCCTTTTCAGTTGCAGGTGAAGATGATTAGTTCTTTAAAGAAGTACTTAACTGGACCAACTCAACTCAACTGACAAAACTGTCAAAGATTTTATTCAATTTATAAATTTAAAGTTAAATATTTATCTAAAAGATGACACAGTATATATTGAATTCTGTACATAAGTTTGTGATATGTTCCTATTAAAGTGTGCTATGTATTATTTTAAGCTGTTTCTTGCTATTGTACAAACTGACAACATGACCTTAACTGGACCAACTCAACTCAACTGACAAAACTGTCAAGAAGATTTTATTCAATTTATAAATTTAAATATTTTAAAAGATGACACATTCTATATTGAATTCTGTACATAAGTTTGTAATGTGTTCCCATTAAAGTGTGCTATGTATTATTTTAAGCTGTTTCTTGCTATTGTACAAACTGACAACATGACCTCTTAGTGATATGTTGAAGAGGAAGTATTTTAGTATTGCTCTCAGATTAGAAAAGATCTAGGCACCAGGAATGTCCAGAGCAAAAGGAGATGTTTCATGAATATAGTCAGCCAAAAGGACCTGACTATGATGAAGCAGGTACAGATCAGAGAGTCAGAGGAAGAGACAGATTAAGGGGGGTGGGGAGGGAAAATAGACACAGGAGGAGACAAGAGAGGGTTTAGAGAGAGAAGCTGCAGGAGGGATGCTTATGAATGAGAGAGTTTAGGGTAGGGGAGGTGGGAAGACAGACTGTGAAAACTGAAACAGGAACCTGTGATACTGAAGGGTCCCGAAGGCCTTATTAGAGTAACATGCACCACAGTAGCCATTTTCCCTCCTGCCACTGATAAGCGAACTGACAACTTTGGGAAGACTGGAACAAGTCCACAAGGTTCTGAGGAAAGTTTCCTTTTGTCTACCAACCGAAATCCTACAAAATTCCAGGTTTAGCCCATTTCAGGATATCTGGGCCTGCCCTTAGAGTTTGGGGAACTGGAGGTTCCTTTGAACACTACAGGCATCAGTGAATTTTAGTGAATTCACAAAGCCACACCCAGCCTTCTGAGGGCTCCTGCTCAAACTTAAGTAGAAATAACCCTCAAACTGCCATCCTGACCTTAACACCCATAGAGTTAAAGTGTGGCTGTTTACATGCATTTCCTTTTTCATTAATTATATGACTTCCAGTCCGACAACACACCTTATCTGTACAAAGTCCCCCAAGGACTGGTGGTGCCTAATGAGCGCCTCTGTGTGTGTGTGTGTGCTTATTGACTAATTCTAATAATACTTGGGTTTTGGATACATGCTACTGGAAGACAATAGGAATCTTCAGTCTAATCAATCTGTGGACTCTGTAATCCACAATAATGACTATCCTGGCAAGACAGGCCACTGGTGCAACCATATCTAAATAAAATTGACTTCATAAGAGAACAAGGTGATTTTCACACACACACACACACACACACACACAAATGATAAGCATAAAAAGAATTTGCCACAATTGAAATCAAGCAGGTAGGAAAGTGTTTTCTTCAGGATTGTCTGCTCACCCTGGCTTTCCCAGCTTTCTGTTACAAACTCAGGTTTGGACAGGATACACTTTAATTTTCCCATTTGTCTCCCTTTATTGCTATGTTGTCTAGTTTAGAGAGATTGTATTGAAGTAAGTGCATAGAGTGTTTTCCATATTTTGTTCACCATGAATATAATAGCTACATCATCACACTTTAAAATTTTACAACCTCAATTCAATGTATTTGTATACAAAAATCAAGAACAGACCACTTTTTATAGTAACCATACCTCTCAACTCAATAGCTACTGATGGTCTCAGAGAAACAATGACTTCCATATTACTGAATCTTGCAGAACAGATAAGTGTAAAACCTGACCCACCAGTGGACTCTTCTTTGGAAATACAATAGTTCTGGTGTAATGGATGGCAAATGGAATTTGAGTGGGAAATTGAATTGCATAATAGAGGTATACCTCTATAGATGAGTGACCGTCTATCATATGTGAACGCCTGTGTTGATTTTTAACACTGCTCACACACTTCACACACAAACGTACAGGCACACAAAAAATTTCCCAACACACAATCAAATGTTATTTTTAAGTTTGCAGATGAAACTTATTTATAAAATATATTTTCTTATGCTTGAAAAATGAATAAGCAAGTAAGATAAGAAAGCCACTATGCACTTAACATATCACACACACATGCACGTGCACAGACACACACACGAGTATTAAGAGATTAGTAACGTGGGTACATGCCATTCTTGTTTTTACACTTCTATATATGCAAATAACTATGCTCACATAAATTAAAAAGTAAATATCATTTAAAAGATGGAAGGAACATATAATTGGTACCTATGGAAGCTATGACAAGTGATATAAACTTGTAATTATAATGAGAAATATCTGCAAGGGTCTTTTATTGCTACACTTCTGTCAGTTTGAGTCACCAGACACAACCTTGTTAAACATAGTGTACTTTAGCTAATATGGATCAGTCCTGCTTGATAGTAACTGGAACTGGTTTATATAGGCAAAGGCAAATTTGTATGCATGAAAATATTTTTCTGGTAGTACTACATAAATGTTCAGTCTCCTTCTTCGATGTCATCCTGTTCTCACTTTTCAACTTTATCTTTAAATTTCCTCCTGTTTCCCTTCCCTTGCCCTTTCACTCCCACAGTCAGTTGCACGCAATAAAATATTGGTCTTTTGTGTACATACAGTATTCCAGCTTGTGGAATGTCCTCCGTGAGAATCTCAAGTGTGATACTCTTTCCACTGTCCTTCTGCTTATGTTCATCAGTGGATGTGGTCAAATTCAATAAAAACAATTCCCCATACTTTAAGTAAAAGAATAGAAGCAAGGCTGAAGCACACCTGGCCTTGCAAGGCTGGGCTAAACCACAATGTCCTTGCTGGGATTGGGATTCTCAAATTGAACAGATCTCAGGTCAACCATCCATCAAAGAGAGGGAACTTAGAATCTTAGCACTGTGCTTGTAGGGACTGAGGGAAATGTGTAGGATTGGGTCCATCCTGGGTGAAATAAATGACAGATAATTAACAATTAGGTTCCCTGAAGCTAGCATTAATCCTCTTGGTTCAGGGGCTCAAGTGCTGGGATTAAATGACTGTCATCATACCCAGATAAGCAACAGTATCTCTTGATACAATCATCTCTGGGGAATGTGAATGAAGCTCTATAAGCACCTTGAAATTATACAAAAACATTGTTTATTCTGTTTACAACATTCTGGCACCAGATCCCATTACAGATGGTTGTGAGCTCTCTTGTGATTACTGTCAATTGAACTCAGGACCTCTGTCTGGCAGAGCAGTCAATGCTCTTAACCTTTGAGCCATCTCTCCATTCCTACACAAAAACATTGAACAATACCAAACTAAAATAAGCTAATCACAAAACATGTCATGGTCTAAATGAATTCAAACAGCACAGAATGAAATGTGGACACCCAAGAGCAAGGAGACCCAAGGAATAGAGCAACACTATCTGATCTTAATCTGAAGTGGGTGATTAGCAGCCTTTGGAAATGACTTTGGTGGGTTTGATGTGCTAACACTGATGTGTTATGCATGGGTGCTCATGAGAGGTTTTGTTTAGCCTTTTTCTTGCAATACCTTTATCTGGTATTGGTATTTGGGTAACGATGCCTTCCAGAAACTAGAAGCAGAAAGTATATTTGCTACCTCCTTTGAGAAGGCCAGACTTGCCCACCAAGATCCTGAGCTCTTTTGTAAACTGGATTTCAAGCAATGACCTCTTGGTCCAGTGTCTCCCACTGTAACCGATGCACTGCTCGGCTGCTGAGTAAATAGTGAATCTTGAAGATTACCAGTAGGGAGTAAAGGGGAAGAAAGGAGAGAAAGAAAACCAAGGAAATAAACAGTAATTCCAGGTGACAGCATGCTTCCTGATTTTCTGTACTCTTCACAAAACAGAGCAAATGTACTTTTCCTCCCAGATTTGTGCCACTAAACCTTTTTCTGGAGGCACATGCGGGGTGGGGGTAGGGAACAAGACTCACCTAGAACCAATTCAATCCATGATTTGGGAGGGCTTTCTCTAAGCAAACAGAATATTTCAGACTAAAGGCTTTTGGGATCTGCCTTCCACTTTCTCCCTCCAGACAGTGGAAAGGATGAAGACTAAAAAGGGGGGTGAGATACTCAATTTAACCTACCAAGCCTTCAAAGGAGTTTTCCTTTTCAGGTGGAAAGTTTGCACCCACTTCTACTTTACTCTGATGTTCTCAGAGGGGTCAACTGTAGCGATTCCAGCCTCTGCATGGAAGGTAGAAGTGAAATACACACACACACACGCACACACACACACACACACCCACACACCAATGTTTCCTTTTCATCTCCTGCCTCACCTACCTGTGGCTTCTTTCTTTCAGAGATGCTCAAAGAACAGCTTCTCTGAAAGGCTCCCAAGAATGTCAAGGCTTAGAGGCAGCTTAGTTGCATAGTTGAATCCCATTTTCATCAGACTGGCTTCTGAGCCATAGCAAGAGCTGACTATTCCTCTGTTGCTGTAGTGGAGAGAAAGACTGGACTTGGAAGCCCAGTGGGGTTGACTGTATTGCACTGGCATCTGACAAGGTGGTGCCTACCCACAGAGGGCAGCAGAGCACCCTCTGATTCTCTCTCTCTCTCTCTCTCTCTCTCTCTCTCTCTCTCTCTCTCACACACACACACACACACACACACACACACACACACACTCACACACACATTCTTACCACCTGGAACAGAGGAACTGCCACATTCTTTTCTTGGGTACATGAGGCTTGTCAAGCTTCTCATTTAATCCTTGCAAAACTCCCACAAGTCTCAGCTATTGAGGTAGCTGAAGCAGGAGGATGGCATGTTCAAGGCCTTTAATCCCCACACCCAGGAGACAGAGACAGGCAGACCCCTGTGAGTGTGAGGCCATCCTGGTCTACAAATCTTGTTCTAGGACAGCCGGGACTGTTATACAGAGAAACCCTGTCTCAAGAAACCAAACCAAAAAGAATCTGAGGTTGTGGCTCTGTGGTAGAGTCAACAGCAAGGACAAAACCTCTTGTAAGGTGAGTGTGAGTCCTTCCTTCAGGGTACAGGGACTGAGGTGGGAGAAAAGTAGTGCTTGGGGCCCAGGTGGGTGTGATGCTGAGGACAGGAAGTTCTGCTGCACCACATTGCTGTAAATTCTGTGAATATTTAGGAGGAAAGGAACTGCACAGTCTTGAGCTACAGTTGCTGTTCAAGGAAAGCCTACTGCTTTCTCTGAATAAGGGCAAGCAGATTTAGGGTTAAGACATCAGTGTGTTCACTGCATACAGGTGGAAAACAGATAAAAATAACATGGAAATAAATACACCCCTCCTGCCTGGGCGGTGGTGATGCCCACCTTTAATCCCAGCACCAGGGAGGCAGAGGATCTCTGTGGGTCTGTGGGTTGGAGGCCAGTCTAATTTATAGAGCAAGTTCCATGACAGCCAGAGCTACACATAGAGAAACAAAACCCTATCTTACTCCCCACACACAAAAATTGCTCCCAAGAAAAATACATTGCTTCAAACATTGCTAGACCCATTTCTGAGATTCAAGTGTTAGTTTTGAGTTACATAACCTTAACTTTCATACATTTAGTATCTCCTATTGTTAGACAATCAAATACATTCTTCTGCTTATAGTTTGTCCTTTCACTTTACATTTAAAGAGGATACATTTAGATTTTTTATCTTTTATTAAATTTGTTCTTTGGCAATTTCATGTATATGCTTATCTTGACTGCTCTCACCCTCAACCTCACTTAGCTGTTGAGACAGAACCCTGCTATGTAGCCCTGGCTAATCTAATCTGCAGTTTAGGCTGACCTTGAATTTCATCACTACTCCTCCTGCCTAAGCCTCCCGGTGCTGGGATTACAGGTGTGCAATATCATGGTTAGTGACAAAAGTCCTTTTTGGGTAACAGCTTTGGGAAGTTATTTGGAAAGGTATGTTTACCTTCCAATTACACAATGACTGGCCCATGTGTTCCTCCAGAGCTGCTATAAATACAAAAATCTATGCAAAGCTACATTCCCAGCACTTGGAAGGCTGAGGCAAGGGCAGTATAACACGTTTGCATTTCCAAGGCTGTCTCATGAACAGAAAAAACTCAATGAAAGAAGTCTGTTATTTTTCATGGAACTTACCTATGACAGACATTATCTAAATGTCCTGTGTTATCCTCCCACTCCTCTTTCACATGTGGGCCCTATCCTTGAATAGCTATCCTCACCCCCCAGCACCCCCGATTTTACTTTCCTATGACACGGGTTCTATGACCCTCCTTGCTTTACCTTAAAACGTCCTCTTCTTGTGTTTGGTTCCTTCTCTAGAGCCTGCCATCTCTAGTCTCTCACTCTCACATAACTTATGCATACATACAGATTAGAAGCTAAGATCTGCTGGTGAGTGAGAACATGCATGATCAGCTTTCCGAGCTTGGGTAACCTCGCTTACTATAATGTTATAATCTACCAATGTGCCTGTGATTTGTAGTTCCCTCTTTCTTCATGGAAATTATTCATGGAAAAATACAACATGTTCTGATGATTCATTCCTCTGCTGAAGGACATCTAGGGAGATCCCACATCTTCCCTATTATGAATAGAGCAGCAATGGACATGGATGAGCAAGAATCCGTTGGGTTTATGCCAAAAGTGAGTAGAGCTGGCTCTTGCAGTTTTATTTGACTTCCATGGATAAAATTCAAGTTTCATGGTTTGAACTGCACCCATGTTTACAGACTGAGACATCTCACTAGTCCAGGTTACAGATTCTTGCATGATAATTTTGTGTCCTGACAATTTACTAACTGCTTTCTGGTGGTCTTTAGAGGTATCTTTATGTATAGACTAATATCATATGAGAATAAGATATTGTGGGGGCAGGTTTTACGTGCACCGAGACACAATGGACATGCAGAAAGATATTCAACCACCAAAGTAGCAACTGATGATATATATTTGTGGAGAGTGTCACACTGAAAATGAAATAAAGTCCCGTAATCTAACCAGATGCAGAGAAGGTAGATACAGAATAATGTACAAGAAAAGAACTAAAGGATTGGTGGGTTTTGATGCCCGGTGAAGAGTGGAAATTCAGGAATGTCTTCATTCACGTATTTGTTCCATTGATGTTTCTATCTATAGCTGTTGACCTAGCTTATTCACGGCTATAACTGTATTCCTATGGTTTCATTTTAGAAATGTGACTGTATTTTTAATACTTTGTATAAAGGAAAGCTTGGTCTAACATGTGGCTTTTAATTTATTGTGCTTGCAGTCTCTCACACAATGAAGATTAGAATTGTCCCCCAAAGCACACTTTTATTGGGTCTTGTTTCAAAAAAAAAAAAAAGTCAACTTTTAGGCCATTGAGCTGGTGCTTGCCACCTCCTTAGCCAGATGACTTGAGTTCAGGCCTGGAACCCACATGGTATGGTGAATAGAGAACTAACTTGTGAAACCTGTCTGTCCCTGACCTCCACATACCCACCCAGACTTGAGTGTGTGTGTGTGTGTGTGTGTGTGTGTGTGTGTGTGTACCCACAAAGAGAACATGAATAAAATGCATTTTAAAAAGGAAAATAAGATACTGTGAATCCTTTCCCACTTGCATCCCATTTATCCCACATGCATCCCATGTATTTCATGGTAGTGGTCTAAAACTTCCAACACTGTACTGAATATGAATGGACACTTGCCTTTTCCTGATTTCAGTGGGGGTTCTCAAGAGTTTTCTCAATAGAATATAATGTTGGCTATAGGTCTGTCACACATAACCTTCATTATATTGACATATGTACCTTCTATCAAGTTTCTTTTTCTATTTTTTTAATTATTATTATTGTTGTTGTTACTTTAAGTGTATGGGTGTTTTGCCCTTGTGTATGTCTGTGCACTGCCCAAGATAGCCAGAAGGGGGCACGTGATTCCCTTTAGACTGGAGTTAAAAAAGGTTGTGAACTGCCATATAGGTTCTAAGACTCGAACCCACTCTTCTGGAAAAGCAAATGATGCTCTTGGTACTGAGCCACCTCTCCTATCTATCTATCTATCTATCTATCTATCTATCTATCTACCTATCTATCTATCTATCTACCTACCTACCTACCTACCTACCTATCTCTCTCTGTTTCTCTTTCTCTATCAAGTTTCTTCAGAATATTTATTAGGAAGGGATATTGGAATGTATTAACAGACTTCCCTGTATTCAGAGGTAGGTAAGTGTGTATGTATGTGTGTGTGTGTGTGTGTGTGTGTGTGGAAAATTCTGTGCGTATGATATATACGTGTGGGGTGTGAGTAGGTATATGCATGTCATAAGGGCCATAAGGAGGTCAGAGAACACCTTTGGGGAGTAAGTACTGCCCCTTCCACTGTGGGTTTTGGGGGATCCAAGTCAGGTTGTCAGGCTTGGGTGGGTAGTGTCTTTATCCATTGAACCATGACAGGGTAATAGGGTCATTCTTTTCTGTTGTCATCTATTTGGCTGGTATTCTAAATGGCTCCTTTATCTGGATTGGTGTTACTCCTCATTTATGAGATTTTTTTGGTAGTAATTTCATTGGAAATGTTTCTCTGCTTTTAGAATATAATTCATAATTTTTTCATGCCCATGATTTTTTAGATTTGGTCTTTGCTCAGTGTCCCTGTTGTATTGCAAGTCTGCTGCCTTTCCAAAGCGATGGATGGGACTGAACCATGCTGGTTCACAATCTGCATTGGTGCAAGAAGAAGGGATTGTAGCTTCCTTGGCTACAGTACTCACCAGGGCCATAGGCAAGAGCCTCTCTGGCTGCAAAGAGTTTTCTGAAACAATAGGTGGGGCTGGAATCTCTGGCAAGTGTTGCTTACCAAGCCAGTGGTATAGCTGAAAATTGTGGCAGGCATCCCTAACCTTTCCAGTAGGATTCACAGAAACAACACGGGGGTGAAGTCCTGACCAGCTTGAAGGAGGAACCAGAGCCTGCTTGGGTCATAACTCAACAGAGATATTGGCCAGAACCATGGCTTCACATGTATGCAGTCTTTGCCTGTACGTTGGGCAGGAAGAAAGCTTCCTGGACATGCTGACCTCATTGGTGGGACTATGATCTAACCTCAGTGTGTGAAGCCCTCACTGGGGCTTTTGGCCAAGCAGGGAGCTTTGGTAGTTACTTAGTCTGTGCTGGAGCACAGGGTGGGGCTGGAGCCTCCCATACAAGCTCTGGTACTAGCATCACAGATGATGACAAGAGCTCCTAATCACCAAAGAGGTGAAGATGGGACTGGAACCTTCCAGAAACAGAGTACTCACCATACTATGTGCTGGGCTAAAGCCATTGTAGCCTCTTAATTCTTCATGATACATCTACTGGGACTAGACCCTCTTGGGTAGTCACTGGTCCTAGGACCATGAGTGTGGATGAGGCCTCACAGATGAGTAGTCCTAAGGAGCACAAATGAGGAAGGCTAAAGAAAGATCTGAGAGAAGTGACATAGCATGGCAGATACTACAACTAGCTAACCGTAGAGGTCTGGAGGTTTATACAGACAGGCAGGAAGTGAAGTAGTTGGGCACAATCAGAATATAAGCAGGGACAAACAGGATATCGCTCTCTTCTCTGCAGGCAAAGGAGATGCAGGTCTGCATTCCCAGTAAGCCAAGACCACGTGGAAATACTTAGATTGATAGAAATGAGTTAATATTTAAGACAGAGCTATCCAATAAGAAACCTAGCCAATAGCTAACAGTTTCATAATTTATGCAGGGTCTGTGGAACAGGCTGGCGGGAAAGTGCTCATAACAGTCTCCAATTGTGGAACTGTTTGAAAAGGATTAGGGGGTGTGGCATGATTTGAGGAGGTATATCACCAGGGCAGGCTTTGAGGTTCCAAAAGACTTGGTCCATTCCAAGTTAGCTCTCTCTGCTTCCTATTTTCTGGTCAAGATATGAGTTCTCAGCTATTGTTGTTGTGTGGTGTCTGCCTGTCTGCTGCCATGCTTCTGTAATGGGACATTGACTCTCTCTCTCTCTCTCTCTCTCTCTCTCTCTCTCTCTCTCTCTCTCTCTCTCTCTCTCCGTGGGTGAGCCTTCAATAAACTCTTCTATAATTTGCCTTGGTCATGGTGTTTCACCGCTGTAAAATGAGCTTGTGTAGGAAGGAAGGCACTATCTCCACTCACCTTTTCTCACAGCTCTCTTCACATATGCTCTATGGCTCTATATCAGGGGCCGCATGCATAGAACTCAGAACTGGGGTAGAGTGGGGGAGAGTCAAGTTATTCTGGTTCAAATATGTCACAGTGTTGGCTGGTTCTTGACAGGACCAAGCTAACTATACAGGTAAGTGACTCCTTCCCACTTCCTCCTTGCTGTCATCAAGGTTTGGGAAGCTTTCTCAGTGGTATTTGATTGTTGTTGTTTGTTCTTTCTATGTTGTGTCTCACCGCAGGGAGGGGACATCACTTGGTTCCTCTCTGCTCATCTCTCCTTGCCTCTAAGCTGCTTGTCAGCAGCAGCCTTTTACCTCTGTGTCCCAAGTAAAAGGACTGAATCACATAACATATGGAGGCTGAAGTATCCATTTTCTGGATCGTTGAGTCTAAGAATTGTACTGATTGTCATTATTCTTGGTGTTGTGTCTGTGTGCTAAGCTTTGTGATAGTGGGGCTGTGTTTCATGGGAAAGGTGATAACTCACATGATGGTACATAAAATTGCTGCACATACAGAGACCTAGAAACCCAGGATTGAGACTGGGGAAATCATATTAGGTAAACTTCTGTAGACAGCCTGACTCATGATACAGGAACGAGGCAGCAGGGGGAATGGTCTCTAACCCCTCCCTCCATAGACTAAACAGAGACAAAAGAGAGGAAGGAGCAGAAGGGGCAGGGTGGAGAAGCATGTGTGTAAGAGGTAGTCAGGAGAAGAATGGCTGGAGAGTGTAGAGGGTGTGGCCTGAGTGTACCTGGCATCCTCTGCCAATGTCTACAGTGGGGATGTTCTACATACCTGGAACTTCCTCATTCGTCTTTATGCTACTAACTTCCCAATCACCAACTTGGGCGATGCCTAGAAGAAAGTCAGAAGAAACTGGCGTACCTGTTCCTGCCTACACTAGCTGAAGCTCACCCAAAATCAACATCAGCTTTTCTTGGGGTCATAGAATTCCCTGCTAAGCCTCTGAAGCAGAGTCGTTTCCTCTCAGAATCTCCCATCCTCCTTCCCCACAGGAATCCTGAGTCAGGGTCTCATGACTGAAAGAGAAGATACTTAACAACGGCCCCGGTTGTCACTCTTCTGCAAAGTTAAAGAAAACACTGTGAGGATCAAACCACATTGATCACAGCACCGCTCATTGTCTTGATGATTTAGGAAAACCAAACAGAACTGTAACTCACTTCATGGTCACATACACTCAAAGCTGTCACAGAGAATTGAATTAGAATAGAATTGTCTATTTTACCCATAGAATTTGAATATCAAATTCTATGGGTAAAATAGACAATTCAGGCCAATATATGGTAACACATGTGTTCTCAGGGTAGCCAGGTATAGATTGGTCAGCATTAGAAGACAACGGTGTAGCAGTGTTCAGCGGTTTGTCTGTCTGTTCTTGGACCATGGTTCTGCACATCCTGTTATTCCAGGTGCAGCAGGGTTTTTGTGTATCACTTTTTCTGAAGATGCTGAATTTGAGATCTGACTTCATTCATACATGTCAAGCTGACAGCATCTTGTACATATATTTTAGTCAGCTAGGAGCCTCATCCCAGCACACTGTTTGCAGAGGAAGTAGTCATGGTAATAGTCACACTACTTTTGATATGGGGACACCATTCATAAACCCAAGGTGAGTGCAATTCCTGCCAGCAACTGGAGAACTTTACGATACTTTACCCAGAGAATCAATTTTGTTTGTTTTTTAACACATTGACTATCCTTTCCCCTCTAGGAACATACAAGTATGTGTCCCTTTCTCAGATTCAATAAAGGTGCCACACCTAGTATCTACATTTTTCCCACCAAGGAATTCTTTGCATACTCACAACTTTGATATTCTTCCCAGGGCTCCAGCAATTACAGAAATAGAGACATTAGAAGGAATGTGTTACCAAAGTTAGTGATATGATTTGGTTTCTCTTCCTCAACATTGGATAGGAGAAACCCTGGCAATGGAAGGGGCTCAGGAAACAAGGATAGGATACTTCACTGGAAAACCCATGATCTTTTCGTGAGATGTATCTCTAACACTTTTAGTGCTATACAACTATACAATGCTGAATCCTAAGAAGAGATGTTGTTTATAAGGAGGGAGCAGGCCTACCATATACTGTGTAGCCCTTTGCAAATGTCCTTGTGCATGAGGTGCCAGTTGTTAAGGGTCTGTGTTACGAGTAAGGTTTTTCTGCTGGACCACCGCGGCGCCAGCCCCAATTAACATACAGAGACTATGTATGTGATACAACGCTGTTGGCCAATTACTTGTTTCATATCAGCTAGCTTTGTTTTAAGTATTAACCCATTTTTATTAATCTAAGTATTTCCGCGTGGTCTCATCTTACTAGAGAATGGGGGCCGGCGGTTCTGCTTCCTCCAATCTCTCCATCTTGAGACCTCCCTACTACTTCCTCTCTCCTCCTTGTTTCCCTAGTCCCGCCTATCTTGCTTTCCTATTGGCCAACAGTGCTTTATTAACAAATAAGAGAAACATATTTACAGAATGACATCTCCCATCAGGTTTATTCTTTCACCGTTCAAGAAAACAGATTCATGCATGTATAATGAATGTTGTCATGTTTACATAGTCAAACACAGCCAGAAATAGCAAAGACAGAGAGCAGGATTTCTACTTCAGAGAGTGAAAGGTGATCACACCTATTTATAGGCTACAATCTCTTCCTCTCTAATAAAAATTTCTTTTACAACATGGCTTTCCTGGCCACCTGCGAAGACACAGAGCAATAGAGAATCATGGATGCCATGACTCACAATAATCTCAGAAAGTAGTGCTTGCTTAGCTCACGCCTCAGGCTGCTGTGTGTGGCTGTGCTCTAAAGCCTTGATTGTGTAACTGATGGAGTTTCCTCAGGGAAATGAGAGATGGAGTGAGGAGCATGAAAGGAAGGAGGAACTGAGCACTTGATAATTATCATCCAACTCTCACCAGTACCTCATCTTTTGTCCCGCGCTACTGTCTCGCCAGCAAGAATGACGCGGCACACAGATAGGATCCTTCTGCAATAATAGCTTTAATGCTTCTTGAGAGGCAGAGCATAAGCTTACACCAACTGCAGAGCGAAGACCCTGGGAGCAAAAACCCACACCCTTATATAGAAACTCAGCCTCGCTTAGGACGTGTCACTCCCTGACTGGTTGCTCGCTCATCAGGCCAAATGACGCCAGGGGAGAGGCACGGGAGAAATCCCCTTGCATGCGCGCCACAGGCTTATTTATGCCAACCACCAGCCGGATGCCAGCGCCATCTTGTAATGGAGAATGTAGGGACGGCTCCCTACATCTCCCCCTTTTTCTTATTTAATGATAAGGCTTTATATTTTCACAAGCAAATAGGTCATCCATATGTTGAGGGATAGAGGCAGAGGTCGTACCTTCCCAAATAAACATTAAGACCGTCTACAAGAGTCGCCATCAGGCTGTTAGCTTGACCCAAGGCGCTCTCGACCTGTCCTCTGCCGTTTTCTGGGGAAGGGGAACTAGGGCAGGCAACCCTTATGAAGGACAACATGCCTCCCAGAGAGGCCTGCCTATTGAGCAACTCTCTGTGCGATACCTTGTTCAACATCCCTCATGGGCTGCTCAAGCCAGACACTCTACCCTGTGCAATGAGCCTAGGCTCCGGGTGTGCAAGAGCTATCCGGCCGGCGGCCTATTGCTTAAGCATAGACAGCCAAACATCAGCAAGTTCGGCAAGTGCCTGGGCGATAACCACCTTATCTCTTTTTGCCTGATTCCTGAGTTTTGCAAACCAGCTAAAGAAGCAACAGCAGACCACAGCAGATGGCTGCAAAGAATAACCCCACCCCCACCCATTCCTTAAAATAGGAAACAGCCGAGGCAATCCAAGATGATAGGCCCTCCGTCAGGGTCAGATCGAGGCGGGTGGAATTAATCTGGATAATAGCAGTCCTCAATTCTCGGAGGGTCTGTTCAAATTCTTCGGTCCAATTCTGTAACATGAACTGAGAAAGACTCTTAGACAAATTAGCTGCTTTGGTAAAATTTTCATATTGAATGGAGGTGACACATAAACCAGGGAGCTTCTGCTCACAGCCCAATTGGGCCAATTGCCATAATATGTCCAACTGCTCCTGTACTAAATCTATACGTTGGTTCACCAACATCAAGCCCCCTGAATTTGAGTATTGGCTGAAGTCTGTTTATCCAGAGCCTCCGAAACTGTCCTTAGGCAAAAAGGCTAGACCCAGCTCCCTATTGGTGGCAAAGAATCGGGGAAAGACCTGAGCATTATATATCCCCGGCATTGGAAGTGGGAACGTTGACATGATTCCCCAACGAGGCTCCCCTTGGACAGCTGGGATGCTGAGTATCATCAGTGACATCAGGGGGAGCAGTCGGCTCCCCTTTTTCTTGTCCTCGGGTCTCCACATCTTTCTGCTCCAGGACCATCCGAGTGAGTCTTTCTGGGACCCAGAAAGGATTTTCTTCATTCTGTGGGGAAAACACAAACAGCTGCCCTGGATCTTATTAGAATAGGATCCGGGCCTTTCCATTCATTGGTTAACACATCTTTCCATTTTACCAGTTCCTTAGGTCGACATGGGTCTGAGCAATGTCGCTCTGCCGCAGACCGACCATGTTCATCCATGTTTAAAAAATTCATGGTGAAAAGTGCCATTGCTATAGCCACCCGTGGCACGGGGGGCAAACCCATCATTATTCCCCCTTTTTGCTTAAGGAGATATGATTTGAGTGTGCGATGTGCACGCTCAATAATGCCTTGTCCTTGAGGATTATATGGCAAGCCCGTGACATGTGTGACTTGCATTTGTGCACAAAACTGTCTGAATTTTTGAGAAGTATAGGCAGGCCCATTGTCAGTTTTTAAACATTTAGGCTTACCCCAGGCACTCCATGCCTCAAGACAGTGTTGAATCACGTGGGAGGTTTTCTCCCCAGTGATTGGTGTGGCATGGAGAATGCCAGAGCAGGTGTCTATTGATACATGCACATATTGTAACTTTCCAAAGGATGAGACATGGGTCACATCCATCTGCCAAACCTGTAAGGGATGAATGCCTCGAGGATTAATTCCAAAATGGGGTGCAGGCAGAAACTGACAACAATGTTGACAATTGACAACAATCTCACGAGCCTCCTTCCTAGTGATGGAAAAACGGCGTCGCAGGGTTTCAGAAGTCACATGAAAATTCTTGTGAAATTCCTTGGCAGCCTCTAGTGGCGGGGCTAGAATTATGGCAACCAATCTAGTTGCTTTGTCAGCCAAATCATTACCTAAGGCCATGGGTCCTGGTAGCCCGGAATGTGCCCTTATGTGAGTAATAAAGAAGGGCTGCCCTCTAGCAAGCAGACAATTTTGGATGTCCAGAAAAATGATTGCAACCTTGCTGGTCATTTTTATAATGCCAGCCATCTCTAACAATTTTACAGCGTTAACTACATAAGATGAATCTGACACGATGTTCAATGGACCCTGAAACCTTTGTAGTACTTCCAAAACTACCATGCATTCTACCACTTGAGGCGATGTTTCCTGAAATTGTTTGGAGTATATTTTGCCCTCCACCACAAAAGCTCCCAATCCTGTCTTAGACCCATCAGTATACACCACCAGTCCATTTTTAATAGGATGACTTGAGGTAATTTTTGGAAAAATCATAGGCTGGTTAAGGGCAAATTGTAAAAGTGGATGTTTAGGATAATGATTGTCAATCTTTCCAACAAAGGTTGTGACCAAAATAGCCCAATCATTTGAAGTAGCGGCAAGGGTGGCAACCTGTACAGCATTATAGGGTACAATCAGCAAATTAGGTTCAATGCCGAGAGTGCATGAGGGAGGCCTTTAATCCTCTCATGGCCAGTTGGGCCACCGCGTCCGGGTACCAATCAATAACTTTCATGGGAGAAGCATTAGGGTGTATCCATAATAAAGGACCTTGTTGCCATAATACTGCGGTCGGAAGCCATTTTTTGTCCTGAACACGCATAGAGTAATCGGTTTATTTTCCTCTATGCGTGACGATTGAGCCATCTGTATGGCTGCTTCCACCTTTAGTAAAGCCTGTCTTGCAGCGGGAGTCAATTCTCTTGGGGATGCAATGTGGCTATCTCCTCCAACACATCAAACAAAGGCTTAAGCTCGGTGGAGGGAATTTTTAGAAAAGGTCTGAGCCCATTTATGTCCCCCAATAACTTTTGAAAATCATTAAGAGTATGTAGATAATCCTTTCTGATTTCTAATCTCTGCGGCACAATCTTATCTGGAAAGATCTTGGAGCCTAAAAAAATGTCCAGTATCCGAGATTTGTACTTTATCTGTGGCTATATATAGGCCTCTCTTCTCCAATGCTTGCAACAATACAGGATATGCCAGTTTTAAAAGATCAAAATCTTTATGACATAGCAAGATGTCATCCATATAATGCAACAGCATCAGAGAAGGGAATTGTCTTTTAACTGGGGCCAAGGCTTCATACACATACAGCTGACAGATGGTTGGACTGTTTGCCATGCCTTGTGGTAAGACCTTCCACTGAAACCTCTTGTCCGGTTCAGCATGATTTATAGATGGTAAAGTAAAGGCAAATCTGGGTCTGTCATGCTCATGTAAAGGTATGGAAAAAAAAAAAAAAACAATCCTTAATATCCGCAATCAATAGCGGCCAAAATTTGGGAAGTGTGGCAAGCACCGGTAGACCGCGTTGTATGGGGCCAAAAAAGCTGCATTTGCTCATTAATAGCCCATAAATCATGAAGCAAGTGCCATTTTCCAGATTTCTTTTTTATTACAAAAATTGGAGTATTCCATGGTGAGGTGGAGGCCTCAATATGGCCTAATTTTAATTGCTCCTCTATAAGCTGATTCACCGCTTGTAATTTTTCAGAGGTAAGCGGCCACTGAGGAACCCATACCGGATCCTCCGTTTTCCAAGGTATGGGTCGTGCTGCCTCAGTGGCACCTAGGAAAAACCCAGACCCTGTCTATTTCTATTGGGGTTAGGAGCAACGGGCTCAAGGCGCCCCCGTTCATAGCGGCCCAAACCGTTGCCCTGCCGATATCCCATCTTGCCCATGATCCCCTGAGTCTGTGGTGAATATTCGTTTGTCAGCATCAGTCCCATGTCTTGCATGACATCTCGTCCCCATAGATTCACAGGCATCGGTAATACATAAGGAGTAAATTGCCCTTTTTGACCCTCCTGGGTTCTACAGCTAAGGGGGGCGGCACTGATAGTGGGGCAGGACTTATAGCCAAGACCCTGTAAAGAGTGTGAAGATTCCACCATTGGCCATGTCTTCGGCCACCAGTAGGTGGAGACAATGCTCTTATCAGCCCCCGTGTCCAAAACGCCTTCAAATTTCTTTTCATTTATCCAAAGTGTAGTTTTTGGCCTACTATTTAAAGACATGACCAAATAGGCAGAGTCCGTTCCTGAGGACACCATTTGTTTTGGGACACCATCAATGGGCCCATGTTGGTTATCATGAGGTAGGAGCAGCAACTGTGCAATCCTGTCTCCCTGACTGATGGAGAAAACCCCGGTAGGGCTTGAGCATAGTGCCTGTATCTCGGGGGTGTGGGCATCATCCACAATTCCTGGATGTACTATGAGCCCCCGTGCTATAAGGGAGCCTCGCCCAAGGATCAATCCCATAGTGCCTAAAGGCAGAATAATTGATTCTAAAGGCACGGGTTGAATACCCATTTGGGGCATTAGTAAGATTGAGGAGGCGGCACGCAGGTCCATTCTGATGGGTCTGCTTGGCCGCTCTCCTGGTTCCCTTCCAGAGATTTGACAAATCGGTTCCCATATCTTCGAGGGCCCTGGGACCAAGGGCCCGTCTGCCCGTTTTTGACACCTCAAGGGTCGGAGCCTCTGTCGGAGGGAGGAGTCTCCCTTTAGTGTCTCTAACAGATCTGCATTGCTCTGCCCGATGGTAGCCTTTGCCACATCGGGTGCAGAGGCTCGCCCTAGGGGCGTTGGACATTTTACAGTCCTTTTTTATGTGCCCTGGTTTTCCACATCCAAAACATGCCTTACCGGGAGGTTTCTTGTTCTGCCTTTGCGCCTGGATAATTGCCGCCGCTAAACCTGTATTGCTCAGAGGCCCCCCTATCTCCCTACATACCCTGAGCCAATCCTGTAGCCCCTTATTTTTTCGAGGTGCTATAGCGGTGCAGCATTCTTGGGTAGCTTGTTCAAAAATCAATTGTTCTAGCAGGGGCATGACTTGTTCAGTATCCCCGAAAATGTGTTCTGCTGCTTCTGTCATCCTGGCTACAAAGTCTGAGAAAGGTTCCTGGGGGCCCTGCTTGATCTTAGTAAGCTGACCACTACCCTCCCCTTTACGGGAGAGCGACTTCCAGGCCTTAATGGCTGTAGCTGAAATTTGTGCATAAGCTCCCCAATGATAATTCATTTGATTATTAACATGAGGGCCCTGCCCAGCGAGTAATTCAAAGTCCAGGCTTGCTGCTCCGGAGTTATTGCAGCAGCATTAGCTCTTGCCTGTGTTTGGGCCGCCTCATGCCAGAGGGCCCTCCATTCCATATATTGGCCCATGCTGACCAAAGCTGCTTTTGCAATCGTCTCCCAATCTGCTGGAGTCAAATGATACAGGGCCAATCTTTCTAGTTGAACTATGGTAAAAATTTGCTATAACTCCATATTTTCTGACTGACTCCGCCAATTCCTTCATTTGATTATAATCCACTGGGGCGGCCACTCTCCCTCCGTCCGCATTCTCAAAAACTGGAAATGTGAGGTGTAACGAAGCCAGCTTTCTTCTGACCCCTGATGGGATTAAGGAGAAGCCTTCTCTACAGGATCCTCGGGTCCCTCGGTTATCAAGCTCATATGGAGGTGGGAGGAGCAGAAGGCAATAAAGCAGAAGGCTTCTCGTCCCCTTTCTTAATAGTAATAGGAAAGCCAAAATCATCATCGGGGTGGTACCTTTCCCCTTCATATCTGGCGGCCTCTTCCTCCAAGTCCGCCTCCTCTTCCGTGTCCAAGACATCAGACTCTTTGGACTCAGAGGGGCCTTCAATACCCGGGGCCTCCAGATATAACTTAGGATAGAGGCCGCTTGAGCTCTCCCTTTTCTTTAGGTCTTTCTTTTTAGACCTCCTATGGGATTTCTTTGGTTTCTCCTCCTGACTATCTTTTCCAGGAGGGTCCTTTTTTCACTTTTAGTTTCCTTTTGTGAGCACCCATCCTCTTGCTTTGTTCAGCTTCTGATAGACTATCCTGAAACTTGGTTAAAATCCCTTGTCCCTCCGCAATAGCAGACTTACAATCCTCATCCTCTAAACAATTTTCTATCATTGTCCAGATGGCCATAGCGCTAGGCCCAAGTTCTCCATTGGCCCGAGCACCTTCAAGATCCCTTCCTAACTTCCTCCATGAGGCCAATGAGAGAGAGCCCGAGACTGCGAATCAGGGAGCTACACTGTCTACATCCTTGACAAATCGCTGTAGGAGTCGGTGAGATAGCTTCAGATCCCGCTGTGTAAGGATTGATTGCAGTGCTGTAACAGTGGAATGCGTAGAGCCCATGGCTGCGCGACGGACGCCCACGGCTTATCTACGTCCATTTTACAAGCGTTGGCACCACGCGAAACCAAAAGTGGATCTGGAGCTCCTCGCTTTTTTATTTACAAAAGACTTAAGAGGCACAGCATACCACAGCTTATCTACATCCGACTTAAGTACAGAAATCTCCTTAGCAGCGGCCTCGATGGTAACAAAAGAGGATCAAACCAACCAATACTAAAGCAAAGATGTTATGAGGATCAGTCATACCTTACTGAACTTACCTCCTCGCAGTTCTGAATCCTCCAAACTCTAAAGTTGGGGGTCTTCGATGGTGCTAACGATGGATTGGTCGAGTTCCCGGGTTCGGCACCAGTTGTCCCGCGTACCGTCTCGCCAGCAAGAACGACGAGGCACACAGATAGGATCCTTCTGCGATAATAGCTTTAATGCTTCTTGAGAGGCAGAGCATAAGCTTACACCAACTGCAGAGCGAATACCCCGGGAGCAAAACCACACACCCCTTATATAGAAACTCAGCCTCGCTTAGGACGTGTCACTCCCTGACTGGTTGCTCGTGCATCAGGCCAAATGACACCACGGGAGAGGCGCGGGGAGAAATCCCCTTGCACGCACACACAGGCTTATTTATGCCAACCGCCAGCCGGATGCCAGCGCCATCTTGTAATGGAGAATGTAGGGACGGCTCCCTACAATCTTTCATAATGATCACTTTATGTCCAATAGATGATGAGCTAAAGCCCAGAACTGATTTGAATTACAGTTCATCCAATGTAGTCTCTGATACAAATTCTCAAGTTTACCTGCTCATAAACCATGGTCCAGCAATGCAAAAAGTACTGTGTTTTATGGAGTGATATTGTTGAACATGAGAAAATAGACTGCCACCAGTTTTGCTCTCTGCAGTACATCTTAGGGACTCTATGCTTCTGGAAATCAACCAAAGCATATATAATAACACAGGAAGCGTTTATTCAAGACATTTTTACTTTTAAATTCATCGTAAAATTCTGGCATTAAATTTCTACTGGTGATCTGTGAATTGGGAGCCAAAAATAATTTAAAATTTTTCTACACCTCTCCATAGTTCCATGTGCACATAGTTCCATGTGCATACTCTATGCACATAGCATAGAGTATAATCTATAACTGCTGTTCATCATTTACCCTTATCATTGGATTTGCACGGTGCCTATAGGTGTTTTGTATACTTTTGGTTGCTCTTTTTGCTAAAGTTTCCCTGGTGTCCTCTTGGGACTTGGCACGCTTCCAGCAAAGATGTCTCAAAACTGCAGACACTGAGAATACAGTCACAACAGAGAAAGTCAGGGCAGCTTCGTGGCAGGAAAACAGAATGAAACGGACAATTGTCCTGATAAACATTTGCTCTCATGACTCCTTTCTAGCAGTTTTATAATTCAGAATAGAGTTCAGGGAAAATGAAGGATTCAGGTTCCACTTGACACATCACATGGACTGCGGCAATAAGGGCTAAATGTATGTGGTGACTGAGTGTGAGAATATGGGGCCTGATGGCCAGGATCCCAGTCTACTTAGAGCCAAGTGAACACAGTCCAATTCCTGCACCCCCTCTGCTGTCAGTTCTTTGCATTAGGACACCAAAAAAATTTCACAGGGCCTGCTTATAAACATTCTTAAAAACAAAACAAAAAAAAAAAAAACAAACTGTGAGATCTTTAGAGAAAAGTTGGCTACTTCAGAACTGTTCTAGGATGTCTAGTAGATGCTCTACAGCAAGTGAGTCTAGAATAGGCATTTGGGTGGCTGGAGACCAGTACAGAACTATTGTTTACTTTCCATGCTTTGCCTCAGCACAGTACGATACATTGCAAACAGAATGCATGTTAACACCTTCACTTTGGTGGGCAGACAAGGAGCTGTCTGTCCCTTTTCCTTTTCATCTGTGGGTAGATAGTTTCATGTCACTGTGAGAAGATTCCCTGACAACTTGAATGAGAAACGCTTCGCTTCCCTCCCCATTCAAAAGTAGGAGATGCTTCCAAATTTAGTCATTTATGGGATGTACAAAAGGGTAGAGTTCCTTCACTATATCTTTCTATGATCTTCCATCTCTCTCTTGAGTGTTTCTGATCATCATACTGGGAGGAGAATGGTGCCTATATGTAGTGAGGTAGTTTTTTTGTAGCACTGACCATGCCCATTGGGGGGTGGAGCGAGGGGCAGAGGTGACCTGAGGAAGGAGGTCGGAGGGGGCCAGGAAGGCACTCTCTTGCTGGCGTGACTCGGACAGGAGAGGATCGGGTTGAATTTCCTGGTGTAAATCTGTCTAGGTTGTAAGTTATTTCTCCCTGAATAAACATCTATTCGGCCTATTTGTTTATCCTGATCCTTATTTACCGCAATATCTGGTGTCAGAAGTGGCATGGCAACAAAACAAGACCGGGCTGCGACAGACAAAAAAAAACCGTACACGTTACACCTATATGTCCCACATGATGGGATACTCTCCAAGCCATTTTAACTAGCTGTCACATGATAAATCTGTCCATCGGATGACCAACCCCTGAATAAGCCTTCAACATGATCTGGCAGGAAAATTGGCCTGGTTCTTTGGCTAATTAATGAAGTGTGCCCCTGCATGCTGCTTCTGTCAGTGGCTGCAGTGTTTAGGTAGTCTGCACTTAGCTTGGCTAAGGTGAAGGGAATGGGCTGAACTAACATTAAGAGTGCATCTTCCCTCCCCTATTGCCCACCTCTGAGAAATCTTCTCAATGAGCTCCTCTGTCATCTGCTGCTTAAACTAGTTTCTGTAGTATAGTGGTGATCATGTTCACTTTAATCTTCTTATACCAAGACAGTAGCCAGGATTCTAACTCTTCCCCTTTTTTGAGAGAGTTTAGAAGAGATCATTAACTTAGGCTGCTCATAAACTCAGTATATAGACAAGGATGACCTTAATCTTAAGATCGGCACACCTCAATCTCCCAAAGTCTAAACCTACACCTCTGTGCCTCCAGAGGCAGTCTAATGCAGTCCTGAGGGTGTGCTTTGGGTGTGATAGGGAAGCATAGACCTACATACATCCCTACCTGCTCTACCTTCCTCTTAACTAAAACTCTGTAGCTAAGCCCTGAGCATGTAGACAACATCTGATGCAGAAGGCTTTTCTGCAATAATAATACCCAGTGATACTCCCCCCTTACTACATGAAACTGATAGCTTTGGCTCCCTAGACACACAATCACCAGCCAACACTGAGACTCACCTCAGTGAGAGGAAGGGTATTTTGCCATGTCTAGCTTGCCTTTCTAGTGTGTTCGCAAATTTTTGAATGAGCACAGGCCACTGCCCAGATAGTGAGTTGAGGTCTTAGTGTACTCTAAATTGTGTGATTCTGTGTTCTTGTGGTGATGTGGTCTGATGAGCACTTCACCAGGTCTCCCTAGAATGAGTCATGTCTAGAAAGTGCAGTTATTTTGCACTCCACTACATTTTGCTACTTAAGAGTCAGTTTCTGAATCTGTGACCTAAACAGAATCACATTAATTTTTCACTTTATATGGAAAAACAAAAGACCCAGGATAGCCAAAACAACCCTATACAATAAAAGAACATCAGGAGGCATCACCATTCCTGACTTTAAGCTCTACTACAGAGCTATAGTTCTGAAAACAGCCTGGTATTGGCATAAAAATAGACAGGTAGACCAATGGAATCGAATTGAAAATCCTGATATTAATCCACGCAACTATGAACACCTGATTTTCGACAAAACAGCTAAAATTATACAATGGGGCGAGGACAGCATCTTCAACAAATGGTGCTGGCACAATTGGATGAGGGTGTGTAGAAGACTGCAGATAGACCCATGTCTGTCGCCATGCACAAAACTCAAGTCCAAATGGATCAAAGACCTCAACATCAATCCAGCCACATTGAACCTCTTAGAAGAGAAAGTAGGAGGTACCCTTGAACAAATTGGTATAGGAGACTGCTTCTTGAACATAACTCCAGGGGCACAGACACTGAAAGAAACAATTAATAAATGGGACCTCTTCAAACTTAGAAGCTTCTGTAAGGCAAAGGACACAGTTGACAAGACCAAACGGCAGCCCACTGACTGGGAAAGATTTTCACTAACCCTAAATCCCACAAAGGGCTGATCTCCAAAATACACAAAGAACTCGGGAAACTAGTCAACAAAACACCAAATATGGGGTACAGAACTGAAGAAATAATTCTCAATGGAGGAAATCAAAAAGACTGAAAGACACTTAAGAAAATGTTCCACATCCTTAGCTATCAGGGAAATGCAAATCAAAACAACTTTGAGATACCATCTTACCCCTGCCAGAAAGGCTAAAATTAGAAACACCAGTGATGACTTATGTTGGAGAAGATGTGGAGAAAGTGGAACACTCCTCCACTGCTGGTGGGAGTGCAAACTCATACAGCCATTTTGGAGATCAGTATGGCGGTTCCTCATTAAAATGGGAATTAGTTTACCACAGGACCCGGCAATCCCCCTCTTAGGCATATACCCAAAGGATTCACATCCATGCAACAAAGACATCTGTTCAACTATGTTCATAGCAGCACTATTTGTAATAGCAAGAACCTGGAAGCAACCTAGATGCCCCTCAATTGAAGAATGGTTAATGAAGATGTGGCACATCTACACAATGGAACACTACTCTGCAGAGAAAAAATAATGATATCTTGAACTTCGCAGGCAAGTGGATGGCACTTGAAGAAACCATCCTGAATGAGGTAACCCAGTCACAAAAAGAGGAACACAGTATGTACTCACTCATATATGGATTTTAGAACTAGATCAAATGATCATCAGCCTATAATTCACATCACGAGAGGAACTAGGATACAAGGTGTATTCTAAGAGATTCATATAAAGTCCCTCACAGAACTGGGAAGGGACAAGTCCCCCAGAGCTCAGGTGAAGTGGGGGAGGACAGCGAATGGAGAGAGAAGTAGGAGAAAATGAGGGGGAGGAGAGGAAGGCATGTGCGACCAGGAGGATTGAGCCTGGTTAGGAATGGAAGATAGGAAAGAGAGAGAGACAGACAGACAGACAGACAGACAGACAGACAGACAGACAGACAGAGAGAACATAAAAGAGGGAGCCAATATTGGGTTGAAGATAAAGTTGAACACAAATAAAGGTCGAGAGAACTCCAAGACTGCTCCCAACTAACAATCTCAGCTTCCGTGGAAAGGCTGTCATAAATGCCCTTTCCGGAGAGTGAGATCAACAACTAACTTCTCCATGGAGCCCTCAACTAATGCCTGTTGAAAATAGGAGCAAACACCCATACATAAACACTGAGTCAAACTGGGACCCAGAAACAGATGGAGAGGACAAGACCATGCGGTAGAAGCACATAGAGACAGCTTACCTGAACAAGGAGGAGCTAAGGGCCACTAGACTGATAGCTGGGAAGCCAGCAGGGGACTGACTCGGTCCCCCTGAATATGGGTCTCAGCCAGAAGGTCTGAGCAGTCTAAGAGACCTCAGACAGTGGAGCCAGGATGTATCCCTGGTGCACAAAAGGACTTTGCAAACATATCCCCCATGGAGGGATAACTGCCTTATTCTAGAGACAGGAGAGAAGCCCTAGTCCCTACTTCACAGGACCTGTCACATCTACATGACCCCAACTGGATGGCATTCCCCTACATATGGAATTGTGGTGGGGGGATGGGAGGGGAGGGTGTTTAGAGTGCATGTGAGAGGGCAGAGAGGGTAAAAGGGAGGGAAGGAGCAAGGGGGGTTGGAGGGGAGGGAGGGAGGGATGGAGGGAGAGGGAACTGGGATCGACATGTAAAATAATAAATTGAAAAAAAATGCTTTGACTCCAAAAATTAACTTGAAGAGCAAGCTACTGGGGAAAAGGATTTCTATTTTTGTTTCCACAGAAAATGAAAAGATGTGGATTCCATCCAGATTAATGTGGTTTGATCACGCCAGACCGCCTGAAACAGAGTACAAGCTGATCCTACATTCCAAACAGCTGGACAAAACAGCCCTACAGACTACAGTTAGGATATCTAAATCTTCTTCGAATCCCCCCAAGACAGCGCCCCTTACCAGCAGGAAGTAGTTTGGAAAGAACGACGCCCTAATTCCCAAATATTGTGTATAAATGTTTGTTTTCATTTAATTGGACTTTGTTATATAAAATTAAATAAAAAAATAAATTAATAATATAAAAAGAAATTTGTCATTGTCTGATGATGATAGTACATGCCTTTAATCCCAGTAGGCAAAGGCAGAGGCAGGAGGATCTTTGAGCTGGAGCCAGCCTGATATACAAAGCAAGATCCAGGACAGCCATAACTATACATAGAGGAATGGAGGGAAAGAGGGGAGAGAGGAAGGGAGAAAGGGAGGGAAGAAGGAAAAGAAATTTGTTATTGGCCATTGGGTTACGTCACTAGGATATCTAACTGGAAGAAATACAGATATATAGACACATCCCAAAACATAAAATCCTGAACCACCTTAGGATATTGAAGCTCTGTGCAGGAGCTGTAGGCTGATGAGCATAATTAACTACTTAGAAAATTAGCTTTATAAAAAATCCTAGTCTTCATTCCCAGCAGGGGCTTAGATTATAATAAGACAACCAGATCATGATAACTAGTATTTACACAAGTTTATCTAATCAGTGTTATTAGAAAGCAATTCCAGAATATATACTACATCTCCTTTTTCCTGATTGGACCTTCCAATTTGGGGAAAAGTAAACAACTTGAGGTCCAGCTCATATTTAGTTTGTTTGCATAGGCTTCTGCTTTGGTCACTCACTCAGATGGGCAAGACTGGTTAAGCTTCTAAGTGTGGTGGTGCATAGTTTTAATCTCAGCACTTCTGAGGCTAAGTCAGGGGCATCTCTCTGAGTTAAGAGGCCAGCCTAGGCTACATAATAAGTTTCAAGCCAAGACCATATAGTGAAACCCTGTCTTAAACAAAACAAAAATGTTTGTCAAGTCAAAGACTCAGTATTAGTGTATTATATCTTGCTATCCCAAAAGACCTAGCCCTAGGTGTTTGGTAAATTATGTATGTTCTACATGTTCTCTGATCCAATGGCCAGGTCAGACAACCCTATCTATCAGGCTTACAGTGAGTGTTACATAACTTATATCATAACATGGCAGAGGATTTTCATACAACCTGCTCTTGGAACATTAATCCCTTCTCTTTTGTTTAAGATTTATTTATTGAAACCCGAACTCAAGCCCCCCCCCAAAGATTTATTTATTATGTACAGCGTTCTGACCACATGTATACATGCATGCCAGAAGAGGGCACTAGATCTCATTACAGATGGTTGTAAACCACCATGTGGTTGCTGGGAATTGAACTCAGGACCTTGGATAGAACAGGCAATGCTCTTAACCACTGAACCATCTCTCCAGCCCCAGATTAATCCCTTCTAAGGGGACGCTGCCATATCCCAAGTATCTTCACTGAGATTGATTTCTCAAAGATCCCAGCTCCTCGATACTATCATATTGAACATGAGAAGCTTCTGTTACATTGACTTGAGGAGAACATGCTAAAACTCCCTAAAGGATAGAAGTCCCTATAAGATCATTGCTGTCCTTTTCCCCTTCTGAGAGGAACCTTATATGAATCTCTTAGAATCTTCCTTGTATCCTAGTTTCTCTAGTAGTGTGAATTATAGGCTGCTGATTCTTCTCTAGGTCTAAAATCCATATATGAGTGAGTACATACTATGTTCCTCTTTTTGTGACTGGGTTACCTCAGTTAGGATGGTTTCTTCAAGTTCCATCCACTTGCCTGCGAATTTCAAGATTCCATTTTTTTTTTGTTTTGTTTTGTTTTTCCCACAGAGTAGTATTCCATTATGTAAATGTGTCATATCTTCTTTATCCATTCTTCAGTTTAGGAGCAGTTGGTTGCTTCCAGATTCTTGCTATTATAAATAATGCTGTTACAAACATGCTTTTGTTGCATGGATGTGGATCATTTGAGTATAAGGATCATTGAGCCTAAGGGGAATTCCCAATCAGGGGGAGCAGATACCATTTCCCCTCTTGACTGTTCGTGTTGACCCTCTTTCATCTACGAAGTTGAAACAACTTGAGGAATTCTTGAAGACCCTTCCCTCCGACTCAAACAACAACCTGCCTGAGCAGGTGCTGGAGGCACTTGCTGAGTGTCAGGCAGCCGGGCTTTAGCCCCTGCAGGTGAAGAGGAACACAGCTTTTTAAGAGTCTCTAAACTCATTTTCTTTCCTGCCTCTGTGGATACGTTTGTTTTCCTTTGCAAATAAGTTTGTAGAATTATTCCAGTACAAAAATGAATTTTTTTTGTCTGTTATTTTCATCATATACAATAAAGTAAACTTGAAAGCATCAGCCATCAGTTGATGTGAGTGAGGTATGGATACAGATTCTAATACACAACTTCAGTCAGGCCCTCGAGGATGACACGGTTAGCTTAAAAGGTGGTTCTTTAAGTATTTGACATGGGAGTAATGTTTCCCAGGCTGGCTCCTAACTCCTGTGTTCAAGCAATTATTTTACCTTAGTTACCACAGTAGTTAGGGGAAAGGACGTCATTACAAGGTCAGCTCTTCACTCCTTTGTACTTTGTTGTTATTGAGTGTAGACCTGGCTGACTTGACTCGCTATTGGACAAGGCTGGCCTTGAACTCGGATCTGTCTGCTTATGCCTCCCAAGTTCTTCCATGTCTGGCCACCCCTTTGTACATTTTTTAAACTTCATTTTTATTATGTGCAGTGTTATTTTACCTGTAGGTATGTCTGTGTGAGAGTGTCAGAGTTATAGGCAGGTGTGAGCTGCCATGTGGGTGCTAGGAATTGAACCCAGGTCCTCTCAGTGCTCTTAACAACTGAGCTATCTCTTCAGTCCTCAAGCCTGCCCCCCGCCCACACACACACACACACACACACACACACACACACACACACACACAAGACAGGATTCTCTGTGAACAGTCCTGGCTGTCCTGGAACTCTGACTATAGACCAGGCTGGCCTCACAGATCTGCCTGCCTCTGTCTCCAGAGTGCTGGGATTAAAGGCCTCTGCCACCACTGCTTCAGGCCCCTTTGTACTTTTTCCCTGGTTGCTTTTTTAACAACCTGCTGACTATTTTCTCTCCTTCCTGTCCTTCAAGTCCCTCCCTCTCCCTGCCCCCTTGGCATGCACTCCTCAGTTCTGTTCAGAGAAGGGCAGGTTTTGAGACAGATTCTCACAAAGAAATTCTCACTGTGTTTGATTTTTTGTTTTGGGGTGTACTTATATCATCTAGACTTGCAGGCAAGCAAGCTTTGGGGATCCTCCTGTATCCACCTCCCCAGCAGAACTCTTTCAAGGTGCTGGGTACTCTGAACTCAGGTTCCCAGCATTCAGGCCAAGTCTATAAGCAACTGAGCTTTACCTATGACCCCAGCCCCTTTCTTCTCACTCATTTCTGATTTCACACTAGGTTATAAAGAGAAAACAATGACACCCAACAGTACATTTTCCATAACCCACAAGCTTCTTGGTCATTTCTGTAGTTCGGGAGGATTATTATTCTTCTAATTTAGAGATTCCTGAAATAATAAAACAGTAAATTTTTTTCAATACATTCTTAGCTTAACAAATACATTCTTTGACATCATTGAATTTTCCAACTATGCTTATCCATTCTATCACTCCTTTCATTCCCCACATGTGACTGAGCTGTCTACTGTACAGCAGAACACATTCTACTATTACTCCAGATCCTCACATTCTGAAAACCTTTCTGTTTGTCTCTCCAGTCAACATTCCTTGCATTCTATAAATTTAATGTTGAATAAAAGGAACCATGCTCATTGAATCCCTGGTATTTTTTCCCTCAAATCTCTTTGAAAATCAAGAGAGTTAAGATGCCATGGGTTATTGACCTATACAGAGATTTGTTCAATTATGCTACGAGGTCATGGACTCATTGAGAAGTATAAGACTAAGCAATATGGTCTGCTTTGCTACTGTTTGGGGTCTGAATTACAATGGACACTCTGTTGTCTGAGGACTAGGCTGTGTCCCTGTGGGCAGCAAATACAAAAACATTACTTCTTGGAATTGAGAAATTAAAAAAATTCAAATTATTGATGAGTGAGGATTTAGATTTTTGTTGGTTGTTATTGGTATTCTACATCTGCTTACTAAGGAATCAAAGATTTCTACTCAAATAACAAAAGTATTTTTAAAATAAAATAGGGAGATGTTTCCATAATGTTAAGAACATACTAAAAGCTCCCTACTGGATTGCATACTTTAAAAAATTGAATTTGTTACATAAGTGTATTACATTTCAATACACATCATTATTTAAAAAACACATTTACTTCACACACACACACACACACACACACACACACCATATATATATATATATATACACACATATATATAAACATAGATTTCCTTTAAATCTTCATAACATTATAGACAATTTCTGCTACCTTGAGAGATACTCTCTTCCATCCTGGTCCCCCTTATTAGGTACCAAACCTCTGTGGATAAAACCTAAGGATAAAAAAAAAATAATAGGCAGAATAAATGTTTATTTAGGGAGAAATAACTTACAACCTAGACAGGGGAACACCTGCAAGTTCCACGGATGCTCTCCCCTCCCTTTCTTGCCAGCAAGAGAGCCTTCCAGGGCTCCTCCTCAGACCTAGTTCTCCCAGTTACTTCCTCTTCTGGCTCCACCCCCCATGGGCGTGGTCAGTGCCACCGAAGGGGACAAAGTGAATATCTCACTAGTTATTCCAATTGATGGTTTCATATCAGAATGTTTGAACTAGCAACCTCCTAAGAGAAAACACACAATATTTGTCTCTTTGAGTCTGGGTTCACTCACTGAGGACGAATGTTTTCCTAACACCATCAAGCCAGGCTTAAGAAGCTTTTCCTAGGGCTTCCTGACTGTAAGGGCCAGAACCATCTCCAAACTCCCCTCTGTGTTCTGTTTTTGAGTTCATGAAGGTAGGTGTACTCTAAAATTCCAATTAACATTGCTTTGAACATGTGCTAAGCATGGTGGGCTCTCGACACTGGAGTCAGACATGGACATGCACAGATCCCAGGCACGTTAGACAGCGGTTGAGCCTCATTGTTCGCTCACACCATGTCACAAGGCCACGGCAACTGTGTTGCTGAGGAAGAAACAGAGTTCAGCTCACACTGAACCAAGGACCTGTCCTAAAGAGACGCCCTTGTGGCTCAGTGGGGAGACTAAACCGAGTTTCAAATATTTAGTGTGTGGTTTGGGAGGCTTCAGGTGGCTAAAGTAGAAGGCAGGGAGAGCAGGGAAGGCAGGGAGGGTCCTGAGGATCAACATGCAGGAGGATTTCGATTACGATGCATATACTTATGAAGCTCCTAAGCGGGCTCGCTGGTACACCCGCCTGCTGCCAGCGTGCCTGAGGCGTGGATGCCTGTCTAATAAAAGGCAGGCATTTCCCCTCTACTTAATCGGGTACGACCCTGTGGGGCAACTGCAAAGGGCGGCCAGCGTGGGTGATGTGGCTTCAGTGGAGAGATTCATCAACTTCCATGGATGCCATGTGAATGAATATGACAGGAGGGACAGGTAATGGGGCCTGAGGAGGGGTGAGGGGGCAGGTGGGGCAGGAACTGTTGTGGACACTCAGTGCCAACCAGGGAGAAACACACCTTTCAGGGTTGCAGTCTAAGGGAGTGCAGAGGTCATGCTTAAGGCTCTTCTTTCATGGAGCTGTGGAAAATTTTGTGCCTGTTTTCAGCTCCTAGGCATCAGGCAGCAGCAACCTTGGAGTGGCAGCTCATTGGCCTTCTTCAACAACAGCAAAACAAAGAATTTCAGTTAGTTTACAACTTTTCAATTGTCTCTCAGGGCACATTATTGGGTGCTTTAAAGTGATTTAGCTAATAAAACTATAGACATATTTTTTGTGTGTATACTTACAATTTTTGAGATTCATGTATGTGAGTGTTTTGCCTGCATGTATTTTGAATGTACCACAAGCATCAGAAGAGGATGTTGGATCTTCTGGAACTGGAGCTATGGATAGTTGTGATCTGCCACGTGGGTACAGGAAATCAAACCCTGGTCTCTTACAAGAAAAACTATTGATACTAAATGCCAAGCCATCTTGGCTTTAGGGTTAGAGTTAAGGTTACACCCAGGAATAGACCTCAATGTTACGGTTAGCATTGGGGTTAGGTTAGGTTTAGGCCCAGGAGGGTTAGACTCAGGGTTTGATCCCAGTGTTAGGGTTAGGATTTGGTTTAAGGTTAGCATTAGGGTTAGACCCAGGGTTAGACATAGCCCGGCTGTTATATCCAAGGCATGAAATATGTTTTCATATACTATGTCAATGCTAAGGCACAAAAGAATGTCTCAAAGAAACCTTATATTTCTATATGGAATTTCTATAAGGAAAATTTCTATAAGGAAATTTTCCACTGTAACTATGACTTTGCCCCTGTCCTCCTTGAATACATGCTGTGTGTGCATTGCAACATATGTGAAGGCTAGCGATTGACATTCTTTTCTTCAGTTGCTTTGCATCCCCTTTACAAAGTCATATATGTGTGCAATGTGCCACACACATGTGCAGGTATGTGTGAAGGTCAAAAGAGAATTAGAATTGACAGTTGTGTTCTGCCACATTGTGTGTTCTGGGGGTTGATCTCAGGTTATTTGCTCTTCGGGCAGGTTCCTCCACATGTAGAACCGTCATGTGGTCCCTAACCTCAGGTTTTGAGACAGATTCTCACAAAGAAATTCTCACTGTGTTTGATTTTTTGTTTTGGGGTGTACTTATATCATCTAGACTTGCAGGCAAGCAAGCTTTGGGGATCCTCCTGTATCCACCTCCCCAGCAGAACTCTTTTAAGGTGCTGGGTACTCTGAACTCAGGTTCCCAGCATTCAGGCCAAGTCTATAAGCAACTGAGCTTTACCTATGACCCCAGCCCCTTTCTTCTCACTCATTTCTGATTTCACACTAGGTTATAAAGAGAAAACAATGACAGCCAACAGTACATTTTCCATAACCCACAAGCTTCTTGGTCATTTCTGTAGTTCGGGAGGATTACTTATTCTTCTAATTTAGAGATTCCTGAAATAATAAAACAGTAAATTTCTTTCAATATATTCTTTGCTTAACAAATACATTCTTTGACATCATTGAATTTTCCAACTATGCTTATCCATTCTATCACTACTTTCATTCCCCACATGTGAATGAGCTGTCTACTGTACAGCAGAACACATTCTACTATTACTCCAGATCCTCACATTCTGAAAACCTTTCTGTTTGTCTCTCCAGTCAACATTCCTTGCATTCTATAAATTTAATGTTGAATAAAAGGAACCATGCTCATTAAATCCCTGGTATTTTATTCTGTCAATTCTCTTTGAAAATCAAGAGAGTTAAGATGCCATGGGTTATTGACCTATACAGAGATTTGTTCAATTATGCTACGAGGTCATGGACACATTGAGAAGTATATGACTAAGCAATATGGTCTGCTTTGCTACTATTTGGGGTCTGTATTACAATGTACACTCTGTCTGTTGACTGAGGACTAGGCTGTGTCCCTGTGGGCAGAAAATATACAAACATTACTTCTTGGAATTGAAAATTGAAAAAATTCAAATTATTGATGAGTGAGGATTTAGATATTTGTTGTTTGTTATTGCTATTCTACATCTGCTTACCTTTCATCACCTTAAGGGCTAAAATTTACACAGATACAAGTGACCTAAAGAATTGCCATTCGTTTGTGAATTGGGTCATTTTTCATTTGATGAAAGGAACAATGGACTACATGTTAACCTTTTATTTTTTATCTGAGTAAAGTTGAAAAATGTTGTGAATTGTAGTCATAAAATATCATGAATTATAAAATGGCAGAGATGTCAGTGATGCTAAAATGTGAAGTAAAGTGTAAGGTAGGCCAGATGCACTGGCTTGTAATCCTACATACTGGGAGGATTACCAAATTCAAGGCCAGCTTAGAGAGTATAGTTTTAAAATATTGTATACTGATTTTACTAAAACAATTTTGCATCCAAACAGTAGGTAGAATTGGTGTGCTTGTTATCAACAGGAAGACAAATGATTGTTGTAGCCACCAAGCACTGAACTCTCACGTGATGGAAACATGTGTACAGGCTCTTTAAGATGCAAATTGAGGCATCACAGTAGCAGTGTGCAAGATAGCTAGTGTTGAATCCCCATTCTATGGATGGGGAAATTGATTATGGAGCTCACAGGAAGCCTGGGTAGTAACTATTAACAGCGATTAGAATAGGTTTCAATCGAAGCTGAGTTCAATCTATCTGGTGGTCTTCTGTTCTCTAGACAGGCTGTTCTGAGGAAGGAAGAAGCTTGTGGCAGAGCACCTGCTTTGAATTGTGCAGCCATGCACTATATCTCCAGCAGAGCAAATGAACCCTTGAGTTGAGAAAATTAAAGTTACTTCTCTTACATCAGAAGCAAGAGACCTTTGCTATCTAGAATTATACTTAAATGTGCCTTTGCACAGTAATCCATGATTTCCTAAATTGTTCTCTTAATTTGCAGAACGTCCCTACATTATGCCTGTGCCCACAATCACCCAGATGTCGTAAGATTGTTGTTATCATACAGAGCCAATATTAACATCCGTGATGATGAAGGCTGTACCCCCTTGATTAAGGTAGGTATCTGTCAACAATTCGGGTATGAAATGGATTAGATCTGGTCCTTGTTTGGTTTTTGTGGCTGTGGTCAAATATTGACCAAAACCTACTCAGGAAATAGAATGATTATTTGCCCTATAATTCCACATAACAGTCCATCATGAAAGGAAACCAAGGCAGGCGCTCAAATCAGGAACCAGAGGCAAGAACTCAAGACCATGGTGCTGCTTTTCCATGGATTTTCTATGCTACTCTGGACCACTTGCCTGCCGAGTCATGCCAGCACCTCCAGGAAGCTGTACCCTCCCATGTCAACTCAAATAAGAGAAGGCTCCACAGACCTCCCCAGAGTCCAGTTTGATAGAGCCAATTATTCAAGTGAGAATCCAATTTTCCAGGTATCTTCAGTCTGAGTCAAGTTATCAAAACAAGTGAACAACCTAATCCACTACAACAACAACCAACCACTGCTGGTGAAATTGTTTAATGTCTAGGTGTGGTGGCATAACCCTGAACTTCTACCATTTTCAAAGTTTGATGGTGATATTATGAATTTAGGCAAGCTTGGGTTTCTTAAGAAGACCCAGTCTCAAAAAGAGTAGGACAGTATGTATAACCTAATCATTTTGTCCGATCTAAGGTGAACTATTCAATGCAATTGTAAGAATGTTGATCCTGACTTTCTTGAATTGAACATGTTTTTTTTTTTATACTATACCCACAGGCTACCCAGAGAGACAATGTGGAGTGTGTTTCTATATTACTGACACAGGGAGCTGATCCCCATGTGAATGATCTCAGTGGGAATACAGCCCTGCACCATGCTGTTTGCAGGGGTAACACAACAATTGTCAGCAAACTGCTTGAATACAATGTAGATATTGAAGGCAAAACAGAGGTAAAGATCAGTCAACTTCATTCCCATTGTATTTCCAGCGATAACAATCAGATCCACTTTCCACATTCCAAATCTCAAGTGGTCTCACTAAATCTGTCAGTGTAAAACATTTTCTCCGCGTAATACTATTCATAGTTTTGTAGGTAGTTTAAAGGAACACGTCACTGCATATTTTGTTTCAGAATTGGGTTTCATTTTAAAATTAAGCAAATGACGGATTCATGCCCATACACACTTCACCTACACAGAAACAAAAAAATGAATTAATTGTAAGGAAAATGTCTGTAGAACGAACAGAAATCTGTTGTAAATAAGATAGTGATGTGATTTGTCTCTCAGAGGCGAGGCTAGAGTGGAAAACGAGAAAGGTCACAGGCACTCAGGCAAATTTGCAAATTTGATCATTGAGGAGGATAGTTTTTATTTAACTGTTCCAAACTTTCTAGGTACATAGTGAAAGGTCCAAAATGTGACACCATCTTAAACAAGGAACAACTCCATTGTAATAAATGGCATAAGCTTGAGTCCATGAAGGCCCTGAGTCAAGTTTATCCAATACTCAAAGCAGTTCTCAACCTGTCCTTAATAAGGCTGGGATACCCAGAGATGCAGTATCTGGCTCCTATTGAACACAATGGAGGAAACTGTTGCTAGCTTTGTCCCATCAACATGTGCCCAATATACCTGTTCCCTGCCTGACTGTCCAATTAAATCAAAGATGCTTAGAATTCCCCAAGTCTCTTTAGGAAGGCCTGTGTGCCTTATCCGGATCCTCATCACTATTTTAGATGACTGATTGACCCCTGCACACTGTCCATTTCTGCAGAATAAAGGTTCTTTGTGTGCACATACTATTTGAGTCTGGGGGCTTTCTCCAACAGATCCTTGGACCACTACAATAGGAAATGTTAAGTTTGGGAGATAATAATTCTTGGTATAGGGAAGAAAGTTTTGAAAAACAGATTGAGAAACTCTCCAGAGATGCCACTTGAGCTCTGTCATTCAACAGAAGCACAGCAAACCTACACTCCATGTTTTAGGCTTGGGGCAATGGAGGCCCATCTCTATGGAGCTAAGAAGCTTGGAACCAGGGATTGTTTGTGGAGAGCTCTGGAGAGGATTGGTATTCATAGGCGATGTTTAACAGGGGAAAGGTGTGTCAAAGGGAAGGGGGAGGCTATGTGTGTGTGAAACTGTAGCAAGGACAGAAGGAAAACCTATCCTGTTGCTGACAAAACCTGTTATAATTTTTCTTTTGAGAAAGAAATTTGAGAATTATAAAATAATTCTTTTTTCTTTGCAGTATGGCTTGACACCATACAAGCTTGCATTATATGAAAACCAACACGAGATGGCAGAATTTTTAATTCAGAACGGTGCTAATATACATTCGGAGGTTAAGTCAAAGAGGTACTGTTTCTTCTTTGTTACAATCTTAGTGCTGTTTCTGAGCGTGACATTTGCTTAAGAAGGGCTACTAACATGATAGGAGGAAGACTGGTTCAACTCAGAAGCACATATTGAGAGAGCCCAGCACACAGGGAGTGTGAGCAGGAAAAGGGATTGTTCCAACCAAAACAAAAGAACAGTGTGTACCAGGGCTGAGCTTCCCATTTAAAAACAACAGTTTGCCATTCGCAAACTGATTTTATTGCTGATTTTCCATTTAAAGCAAATTTGCATTAATCATGTTTACTTTGAAAAGTGTTAAGTTTATTTTTGATAGTGAAATTTATAATAATTTTAGTGAAGTCTATTTTTCATTCTGTTTTTTATATGTTTCTGTAATATACTATGGTCAACAGATAGAGTTTTTGCTGACTTCCTTCACTGAGGGACTATAATGTGTACATACATGCCAAATTAATCTTTTCATTCCCAAGTTGATTTTGATCATGGCGTTTCATCACAGTAGTAACAGTTCTAAGTAGGACATTTGGTGTTCACGATGAGTTCAGCATTAAAATGGAAAGTATTTTTTTTTTTTTGCCCATTATGTCAGTTTATAGTCAGATGATCTAAAAAGTAAAATCTTTTTTTTTTCAAGAAATAATTGTGTGTGTGTGTGTGTGTTTCTGTGTGTGTACACTTTAATTTTATTAAAAATAACTTTTGTAAATTCCATATATTCTGATCATAGTTTTACCATTGCTAATCTGCATGGACTTGCTTTTCTGTCAGAGGACATGTATACTCTGATATTCCTATCCACGTCTTATGACAACAGTGTGTGATGATATATATTGTCTTCCAACGTTTTAAAGCAAAGCTTCTACTTTTGTTTGGCACTTGTACACTTCTCCAGACTAGCACATTGGGGAGCCTCTTTCAAATTTTCCTATCTCAACCTCCCATTCACTATAAAAGTAATGGGGTTATAGACACATTGCAGTGTCTGGCTGTTTCTTGAGTTCCAGGTACTCAAATTCTAGACTAGTGTGACAAGTAAGTGTACCTGCTGAGCCATCTCTTGGACCCTAGAACCCACAAGTTTTAGAAGTAGACTTTGAAGCTAAATTAATGTAGTTATTATGAGCATATTGCTATTAATCATGGAGCTGAGGCTACTAAGTACAGAACACTTTCAATTAGACCTCTGATCCTCTTAGTTGGCCTAACTGTATTTCTCACTAATGAAGGCCATTTAAGGTATTTATGTCTCATTTAGTACAAGATAAACAGAAATTGTACAACTATCACTTTTAAAGCATGCAAGGGAAATGTTTGTGTCTTTGACATTGTATATAGCATAGACTTCAAGATTGGGGACCTGGCCCAGATATTAAATACTTAACACATAAAGCAAAGAATTCAGAGTTCAATTCCTCAGAACTCAGAAAAGGCCTGCTATGCTAATGTGCATCTTTAATCCTAAGGATCCACCAGACTGCCTGGAAACTTAGACCTTAGGTAGCATGCTTATACAGTTGTTAACAACAAGAGAACCTGCCTCACAACCAAGGAGAAAAGGACTGGCAGTCAAGGATGCACATACACATGTGAACAGGAACACACATTAAATACGGAGATTAAAAAGTAACATTAGATGGGAGGGAGGGGTAGTCAGGATGCATGTGGGGGGGAGAAGAGGGTAAGAGGAAGGCAGGGAGGCAGAGAGGGAGGGAGAGGGAACTGGGATCGACACATAAAATAGTAATAATAATACAATTATGGAACATGTATGCTATGTATATTATATTTAATAAAAATTTAATTTATAGAGTATGGGCCATAGCCTGGTAGTATAACAGATGCTTAGCAAAAAAAAAAGTAACATTACATCACTGATTTAATAAGACTGGGGATCATTATTTGTGAAAAGACAGTGAAGATAATGGTCAAAGTTGAAGGATCCCTACAATTTCCTGGAGATTGTCAGCAGGGGTGGTCTCAGCATGACACACAAAACTAACTGAACAATGAAACAACTAGGTTAAGGTTTCAGCATTCACCATAAATGAACTATTGAAGCCATCTTGAAAGTACCACAAATGTCATGGCTTTCAAGAATGCATGCAGAGGGACACATACAAGCAAAAAAAAAAAATACTTCATGACATACTGAACACCCCTTATGTAGAGAGTATAGCAATCAATGAAATGCCTCCAAAGAATCATGCCAGGTATATGGCTGTGGAGCCTTATGGTCACGTCAGCACATGAGTGGAACAAGAGCACTAACTCCCTGAGCACAAAAATAAAGAGGCTCTGGAGCCATCAAAACAACACCTGTGTTAAAAAAAAACCACTGCTCTCTTGTGTGTGTGGCGGCAGAGGACTGTTATAATCAAAAGGTAAATTATGTCTGATTCTTCTCTATGAGAAAAGATGGAAAGGACAGCAGTCAATAATACTAACCAACTACTGAAGATTGAATTCAGAGATATTTGACTAGGCCTCTTTGGCCAACCTTTAATCCTAGAATTTGGGAGGCAGGAGGCCAAGAGACCTCTGTGATTTCAAGGCCAACATGTTCCAATGATGGGTCTAAAGCCAGGTGGGCTACATAGGGAGATCCTGTTTTAAACAATATTTCTAAATATCTAATTTAAAATATATTAGGAACTCCAAAAAAAGAATTTAGAAATCATGATGTTTTATATGCATATTAAAATAATTACTTTAAATAAATGTCACAGTATAGGAACATCTACAGAAGACCTAGAACAGAGAGAAAAAGAGCATGAAAGACTCAACAATGGTAAGAATTTTATAGTGCATTATTCTAACTGGTTTTACCTTCCCTAAAGAAAATATGAAATACTGAAGATTTTAGCTCCTCAAAAGGAGTTAAGGATATCAGCTATAAACACAGTTATGGTGTACTAATATTCTGGAAAGTGAAAACTGATTCAGAAATGAATTCAAAGCACATCTAACTGTGACAATATATTGTCAAAACATTGCTTATTTGAACTTCATGCAGATATCTCAACTGTCTTTGAATAAATGAGAAAAATTAAAGCAGCACATATCCACCATAGTCGCATTGTTAGAAATATGGTTTTCCTTTAGTTTTATGACAAATGACTTGTATTTTGTACTGCATGTATTTTTCACAGTTCAGTGACTCTCAAAGGTATTTATGTCTCAAACAAAACTACCGTACCCAATCACTTCCATTTCTTAATTTCTTCCTAACAATGTAAATAAAATCATGTGTCTTTTTCAATTGCTCAGTGATTTCTAAATTAGAGAGATTTGGCACACTCTATAACTGTTTCCATTGGTAATTTCCCATTTTAAAAGGGTGGAATTATTTTTCACATAGTCTTTCATAGCTAATGACATTGGAAACCATACTAGGGAGTGAATCCAAATGACCTCTGTCCCTCAAGTGGTGAGGTGAAGAGAATCGCTACTGTTGCAATGCAGGCACCTTTTCTTCCACCACATCATTATTAATTTTGTGGTTCCTGGCATTTGTGGTGGTGAGGACTGCCTGAGGCATCCTGCATGTTCAGCATAGCCTTCCCTACTGAGCCATAAATCTAGCCTACAAGTAGGTGGTGCAGATGTCCTTCCTGAGTCATGGGGAATTCTAAGAAGGCACACTAAATTTCTGTTATTTTAAATAGGACCTAAAGTGATTGTTCCATTTCTAAGCACACAGTGCATGTCTGCAGTGAAGGATGGAGTGAGTTCATAGCTTATGTATGTAAACATGTACAATAATTCCATGTCAGAAGCTGACACATGGAACTTGCTTCTCCAGTGTCATGGCTGCTTCTCTGCTGCTTTTTCACCTGAGGTAGTGCTGGGGGGCATTACTACCAAGGGGATCTTTCCAATTTTTCTACTCATGAATGATAAGAGATGGTTTCATGAGCATCCTTTAATATACACCTAAGGCTGGGAAGACAGCTGGATCTAAACATCTTCTTCCCTCAATGGGGACAAGGAAAGCAAACTTGGTGTCCTAATTTGAGCTGTTTAGTAAAGTTCTCTGTCCCTCTTCTTTGTCATGCTGCTTGGTTTCATACAAAGGACAGTAGCTGTACCTTTAGACCCAGTGGTAGGATTTTGCCTCATATACTGAGCAACTTCTCCTAAAAATCTGAACAATGTCCTCTGTTTTCATGAACAACAAAAACTGGTATATACTCATGGATGCATTTCCATTTGGGCTCTGCTGTTTCTTTGGCTTGGTTTTGAGATACAGTCTCACTGTTACATAGTTCTACCTATTTTGAAAATCATAGGGATCCAGATTAAAATTGTGTGCTGCCACATACAATCTAGAATTTTTTTTCAAATATCATTATCAACAAATCAAAGGAAAAACACATGAAGCTGTTTTCTGACACAATCAGTTGGGGACACTTATTCTAGGAATGATGCTGTTCTCCATCGGTCTGACAGAATTCATTTAAAATAATCACAATAGTGTATGGGTGTTTATTTTTAGGAATTATGCTTGGTAAGTTTATGTCTTCCTTTAATATGAAATATATAAAACATGGATGAATTCTGCATGAAGAAATTCCCTACAAGTGAATATTTACTCTAGAATAGTCTGTAAATTGGTCTCAAAGAAATGGAACAAAATATCTCTTTACATATTTTTATATGGTATATCTATAGAATTGTAATAAAATGCATTTTGCTTATGTTTTTATAAGGACATCGCAGTACTGACCCAACTGCTTTTGGCAGGTAAGGTTTGACAATATGTTAAATCTATGGAAATTCAAAGAGAACAAACTAATTCTTAAGTGGACTCTCAGATAGCCACTCTTTTATATATTTAATATTTGCTTTGTCTTACAGTATTATCTACATATATTTTAAACTGAAAAGTTGTTCTGTTTAGGGCATATGGACATGACATTTCTACTCAGCCATCATTTCCACAGTGTCTACTCTGTTTTAGAAAATGAGCCTCTTGATGTTACCCAACATTGATGTCCATCTGACATTCCTCAGCTTTCCAAAACCTTGTGAAATCACCTTGTGAGATAGACCTTCATTGCATCTATGCTTCTGAGAGCCTACAGAATTAGGGATCATTCTGAGTCGTCAGACAGTATTACAAAAACCAACAACCTACTTTCCTCCTTTGACACCTTCTCCGCATGCAGAGCTTTGTGTCAGCCATAGCGACTTTCACAGTTCTGTGCTCATTTTGATTGATCACTTCCATAATAGAGGACAACTCTGCAATCTTGTGTGTGACTATGCATCAATAACACATTTGATACACATTAGTAAATAGCTTATTTGCTCCAAGTTCAAAGATGCAAAAATAATCACAGCTAATATCCAAAGTGTAGATTCAAAATTCCCATATGCTACAAATATTCAAAAGCATACCTTAAAGAAATCACATTATTTCAACTTAGAATTCTGCACGGAGTTTTACTGTTGCTTACTCATGCTTTCACCTTGTTAAGTTCATAGAAATCATTGTTTGGAATAGAATCAGGCAGATTGTGGCTTCAAGATTCACTCATGAATGGGCTGCTAAGGAATAGCTTTGAAGTACCCAAACCTATGGTATCTTAAAGGATGCTACTAAACAGGAATCTATTCTCTGGTCCACAAAGGAAGTTTTTAAAAGATAACATCACATTCAGTGAGAAACCCACCAAATATCATGACAGAGACGCTGTGGTGCTCTAAGGAAACATCACAACTGGAACCTGGATACTAGTTTCATTGAACCTTTAATATAGACCTTCATGTTTTGCAACCATACAAAAATGGCTAGGGAGGAACTATAGTCTTCTGTATTGTGTGTGTGTGTGTGTGTGTGTGTGTGTGTGTGTGCATGTGTGAGTGTGTGTGTGCATGTGTGTGTGTGTGTGCATGTGTGTGTGTGCGTGTGTGTGTTATCCTTGTTCTCTCTGTGTGCTTCTGTGTATGTTTTTGTTGGGCTAATATTTGTGGACTAAATTCTTCCCTTTCTTCCATAAGAAATAATGTTGTAAGGAAAATGTCACCAAACATAATCAACCGACTGAAGGACAAACTGAAAAGTACCTGGAAATCACTAATGTAATGTGTTAGGAAAGAAAAAATTAATTCAGGCATTTGATAAATGTTTTATATGATTGTTAAAATATTGCTTTTTATAATTTATCACAGTGCAGTAACACCACCTACACTGCTAAAATCAATACTCAAGAAGTCTGTCCACCCCTCTACAGGTAAGATTAATAGTTAATACCACTCAGGTACTTCCATATTGTCAAAAAAGCTTTTGCCTTTCAAAGAAAGGAAATAAGAAAATCAGATATACTTGTTCTGTCCCTTTAAATTTGCCACCTATCATTTTCAGAATTATTTAACATATGTTTTCTGAGAAAATTTCCAATCTCAAAATATAACAACAGAAACATGTCTCTTTCCTAAAACAAACCACTGATGCATGTAGTATCTTTGTATAAATAAAAATATTTATAACCTAGTCCACAGTATCTGCCCCCTTTAATTACCTAACCACAAGTTGGTTTGTTACAAATTGAATTTTTCTTTCATTTTTATAATAAGCACAGTGTATTTATACCACATGTTATTATATACATCAGTGTCAAGTAAGGTGATCATGATTATAAAGAAATCACTGTATTCCACTACTTTCATTAAGTTTGGAAGACTAAATGTAACTGAGTTTACATTTTCCTCTATATAATTTCTCAATTTAGATACATTAGATAATTCACAAATGGCTTATATTTTTTCTTTAAATTATGTGCCATGTAATGTGAATATATAATGATATAAGACATAATATACTTGTTAAATACCTTCATTAAGAAATGAATGGGTTATGAGTTCTGTATGCAGTGCCGCGGATTAAACACTGCCATTATAATTCTTCTAGGCAAGCACTGTCCCTACTGACTAGCTGGCAGAGTTTTTCTCTAATTAGTGAGTGTGGGCTATGGTGACACTAGGTTCATATGCTGCAAGACATACTTTCTAGAAAAATGTGCATAATAGGAGGAAAGGTGAGAAGAAACATCATTCTGTAATGGAAGGCAGTGTCTGGTCCATGGAGTGTAGGGAAGATTCTAAGAGTGGGGGAGGGGACACCACAGAGTAAGAGCTTTCAGCAACTGTCACCACAGCATCTTTCACACCTACCCTGTCTTTGGAGAGCATGCCAGCAAGGGAATAGTGTAGAAGAATCTGAATTACGTACTTGTTAAGTGACAAGGTGAAAAAGAGTCAGTATTAATGTAATGTGAGTCATTTTCTATCAGAGCATTGAGTTTTTTCTTTGTGGTGAAGAGGATTGATGGAGGTCTCCTACATGCTAAATCACATTCTCAGACCATTTTTTTAGTGGGGAAAATGTTCTACCCCAGCATGGGCAATGCCAAGGTGTTTACGCTGAAGTTTCACAAGCTGAAAATGAAATAAGAATTGCTTTTATTCCTTTTTAGAGGCCATGCTGCTAGTATTTAGTGTAAGTTTGGCTCAGTGGTGTGGTATATTTCTGGAAACAAAAATGTTACCTTTGAAGTATTATTTCCTTGGGATTGCTTCTCTGTCCCCACATCCCTTCCATGTTTCTCTCCCTGGAGAATCAGGTCAGGGCCCATAACTACTGTAGGATATTTCCAATAGCCCTTACCATGGGAGGCGATAGCAGCTGATACTGAACTTCTTTTCACTGCAAATGAGCAAGGAAGCATACCTACACCTGGGGTGCTTTAGCATCTTCCACAGAAGCAGTCCAGGAGAGTATACATACTGATCTCTCTGGAGCTTTGCCACACCAGAAGCTGGAAATTCTTTGCTAAGGTCTTTGTCCTTGGCCTGCTTGTGTTACCTATGTGTTGCTATACTACAAAGGGCAGTCACCATAGACTGAGTTAGCTTTCTGTGTTTGGAATTTTCATCCTCAATGGAACAAGGTCACCTCAATTCTTGGAGAAGCTCTTTGTACTTCTGTACAAGATGAGTACACTCTCTTGCATTTCTCCCAGAACCACTAGTCCTGAGACAAAACCAGTAACAGGAATGATGTGCTTCACTTTAACACTTTCGTCTGTGATAGTAATTCTATTCAAGATGCCAGTTTCTCTGTCATACAGTGCTCAAGAATATAGGTGTTTTGCACACCAGTTTATTGTAACTTGTAAATATTAATAAATTTCTCTCTGTATTTGAAACACACAACAAACTGAAAATTAAGAATTATCCATGTATTTATTGTCTGTAAATAAATACTCACTTTAAAGGCTGTCCAGAATTTCTGCCAGTGTATACGTAGTTACAAGATATTAGCCTAGGCATTAAAATGCTCATATTTTCTAAAGAGGCTTATTATTGCGGTTAAATAAGGATCAGGATAAACAAATAGGCCGAATACATGTTTATTCAGGGAGAAATAACTTACAACCTAGACAGATGAACACCAGCAAGTTCCACCAGATGCTCTCCACTCTGCCTCCTGATAGCAAGAGAGCATTCCCTGGTATCCTCCTCAGACCTCTTTCCACAGGTCACTTCCGCCCCTGGCTCCACCCCCCCAATGGGCGTGGTCAGTGCCACAGAAGGAGACAATGTGAATATCCCATAATGTATAACACATTTTGCTTTCTATTTTGTAGCTAGTGGAAGAATGAAACACAAGAGCTCACTCTGGTAAGAGTATTTAAATTTTAAAATACAGTGAGTTATGTACAGAATATAAAGTACAGAAACTGGCACCATGATTTCCTCTGTGTAATACAACTCCAACTTCTTTATGTATCTGTTAATCATGGCTGAATAATTATTTGTAGAGCACACAATATTGAACTGACTGATTATATTTCTGAGACAGTGTGAAATGCTGTTAATAATCCATAGCTAAGGAGATGATTCAGTGGATAAAGTGCTTCCTGTTCATATGTGAGAATGGGAGGTTGTGTCCAGAATCCACATGAGGCCTGATGATCCCCTGTGCATCTATAATCCTGGGGAGCTAATGGTGAGATTGGAGGTGGAGACGGTGAACCCCCTGAAGTTTGTTGGAGAGCATTCATGAATCTGAAATCCAGCCACAAAAACCTAAGGTTGAAGGCTAGGGTCAACCCTCAAATCTGTACTGCAGTCACCACACCTGCACATGGCATGTATGTACCTGAAATGACATATATACATATATTGTATAACTTGCCATGTACATATATACAAAAGCATTATTTAATCCTATTCACTTATATGCTTGGGGCAAATTTTCTCCTGGGAAGAATGTGGGTTTTGGCAATGTTGAAGACTCTTCCAAGCTTTGTGAAGATCACCTCAGATTGGGCTTATAGACATGCTTTTGTACAGCAGGTTATTAGCGCCCCCACCATGAGTTCCACCCCTCTGGAGAAAGCCAACGTAGGAGGAAGGTAGGAAGAGAAAGTGGTTAGTCCACTGCTTACCTACCAGAAGTCCTGAAGTTTGGAGCTCTTAGCTTTAGTTAGATGAAATGGAGCCGAGGAAACAATGATGCTCTACAGTGCCCTATAAGACTCAGCACTATAAAGAAATGCTTCATGGAAAAAGGAACTACCAGACAGTGGTTTTAGCATTTCATTATGAATAAAATATTAAAACTATCTTGAAGGTACCACAAATGCCAGAGCTTCTGAGTATTCAGGCAGAGTGATTCTTAGAAGCAAAATAGAAAAACTTTCATGACATACTAAACATCCCTCTTAAAATACAGTATTGCACTCACTGAAATGCATCTGAAGATTCATGCCAGAGATATGGCTGTGGGACACTCGGGACATGAATAGAATGGGAGAACTAACTCCATAAGCACAAAAATAGAAAACTACTAGATCCATCAGAACAAAACATAAGTACAACAACAGCTCGTGTGTGTCTGTGTGTGTGTGTGTGTGTGTGTGTGTGTGTGTGTGTGTTGTTTTAATCACGTCTGTTCATCTAAATTATGTCTGTATCTTCTCCATGAGAAAAGTTGGATAAGCAGCAGTCCTTAGTCCTAATCAACAACTGAAGAATGAATTCAGAGGTATTTGACTAGGTTTGTTTGCCCATGCCTATAATCCCAGAACTTGGGAGGCAGGTGGTCAAGAGACCTCTGTGATTTCAAAGACAATATGTTCCATGGAGTAGATATAAAGCCAGGTAGGCCACATAGTGATCCTATGTTCAAACAATATTTGTAAATATCTAATTTTACATATGTTAGGCACTCCAAAATAAATTGTTTAGAAAAGATGCTGCTTTATATGAATATTAAAATAATCACTTTCAAATATATGTCACAGTGTAAGGTTATCTTCAAAAAGGCAAAAACAGAGGAATAAGAAGCATGTAAGATTCAACAATGGTAAGAAATTTATACTGAAATACTCTATCTGGTCCTGCCTTCCCCAAAAGAAAACAGAGAAGTTAAACATTTTAGCTTCGAAAATGAGTTAAGGAAACCAAGTATAAATGCAGTTATGTTATTTTCTAATACTCTAGAAAGTAACAATTAATTCAAAAATTATTCGTAAGCACATTTACTTGTGAACATATATTGTCAAACATGACATATTTCATGTTAATGTTGATATCTGAACTGCCTTTCAATAAATGAGAAAACTTCTTAATGCAGCACATATCTGCCATAGTCTCATTGTAGCAAATTGCATTGTGAGAAATATGGATTTTTCTTGAGGTTAGAGATAAAAGTCTTCTATTTTGTACTGCATGCTGTTACACAGTTGAGTGCCACAAAAGTGTAAGTATATCACAAAGGAAACTACAGGACACAATCACTTCATTTCTGGATTTCTTTAAGGTTTCTAATTTTAAAAATGTGAGCATTCTCCATAACTTTTTTATTTTCATTTTTATTTTACATATGGATCCCAGTTCACTCTCCCTTCCTCCCTCATTCCCTCCCTCTTTCCCTCTCTCCCTCCCTCTTATGCCCCCAGCCACCCTCCCATCCCAACACCACCCATTCTACATTTAGGGTGATGCCTTCCAGGAGGGGTCATCTAAAGCTGTCAAGTCATTTGGAGTAGTTACTAGGCCCTCCCTCCTGCCTCTAGGTTAAAGGAGTATCCCTCCAAGGCAGAACGTGCTCCCAAAGTCCTTTTATGCACCTGGGATATACATCCTGGTTCTAGGATCAAAGGTCCCTTAGACTGCCCAGGCTTCTAGTTGAGACCCATGTTCAGGGGGTCTGAGTCAGTCCAATGCTGGATTCCTAGCTATCAATCTGGGGGAAAATTAGCTCCTCTTTTTCAGCTCAGCTGTCTCTATCTGTTTTTGTAGACTTTTCTTGTCTTCCCTCTCTGCATCTGCATCCCAATTCAGCTCAGAGTTCAATTGTGGGTGTCTGCTTCTATTTCCATCAGTTACTCCATGTGGGCTATATGATGGTGGATAAGTCAGTCGTCAATCTCATTATCAGGGAAGGGCATTTATGGAAGCCTTTCAACTGTTGCTCAAATTGTTAGTTATGGCCAGAATTAGGTCTCTGGACATTTCTCTAGATTCAGCTTTCTTTAAAACCTATAATGGCTCCCTTGTTTAAGCTCTCTCTCTCTCTCTCTCTCTCTCTCTCTCTCTCTCTCTGTGTGTGTGTGTGTGTGTGTGTGTGTGTGTGTGTGTGTGTGTCTGAGTCTGTCTCTTTCTTCTGTTGTCTATTAATCCCCTGACTCAATCTTCCTGCTCCCACAAGCTTTCCTCTCTTCCCTTTCTCTTTCTCCTAGCCCCCTCTCCACTCACTGCACCCTCCCACTTCCAATATGCTCAGCAGATCATGTCCCTTTCCCCTTCTGTGAGGGGAATCCTCCCTGTAACCTAGTTTCTCTGGTAGAGCTTTTTGGGTCACTGATATAAACTGTCATATCATCTGCAAATAGTGACATTTTGATATTTTCCTTTCCAATTTGTATCTCCTGTATATACTTTTGTTGTCTTTTTGCTTTAGTTTAAACTTCAAGTACAATGTTGAAGAGATATGAAGAGAGTTGGTAGCCTTGTCTTGTTCCTCATTTTGGAGCAATTGTCTTAAATTTCTCTCCATTCAGTTTGATGTTGTCTGTTGGTTTACTGTATATTGATTTTATTATGTTTAGGTATGTTGCTGTTAACCTTGATATCTCTAAGACCTCATGAAAGTGTGTTGAATTTTGTCAAAAGTTTTTTCAAAATCTAATGAGATGATCATGTGTTTTTTTTTTCCAGTTTGTTTAAATGTTAGATCAGATTGATAGATTTTAGTATGTTGAACCTTCCCTGCAATCCAGGGATAAAGCCAAATTGGACATGGTGGATGATTTCTCAGATGGGTTCCTGGATTCAGTTTGCCAGTATTTCATTGAGTATTTTAACATCAATGTTCATGCGGGATATTGGTTCTTTTTTAGTTGTGTCTCTAGATTGGTCTAAAAGATGATACTAACGACAGGTCTAATCATTTCATATGTTATGTTTCACTAAAGTTGTAATAAAACACATTTTGCTTTCATTTTTAGAAGTATACTTTTGCCCTGACACAAAGCCTTTTTCCAGGTAAGTTAACATAATACATTCATACTAGGGAAATTAAAAGAGAACAAAGTAATTCTTGGGTGGACTCTCAGATAGACAGCCTTTTATATATGTAAGTTTTGCTTTGTCTTACATTCCCCACAGTAATATCTATATTTTTTTAAAATGAAAAGTTCTTCTGTTTAGGTCATATGGACATGACGTTTCTACTCAAGCACCATTTACACAGTGTCAACTCTGTTTTAGAAAATGAGCCTCTTGACATTCCCACACACTGATGTCCATCTGACACTCCAAAGCTTTCCAAAACTTTGTGAATACACCTTGTGAGATAAACCTTCATTGCATCTATGCTTCTGAGAGCCTACAGAATAAGGGATCATTCTGAGTCATCAGACAGTATTACAAAACCAACAACCTACTTTCCTCCTTTGATACCTTCTCCACATGCAGAGGCTTTGTGTCAGCGGTAGCGACTTTCACAGTTCTGTGCCCATTTTAATTGATCACTTCCATACTAGGGAACAACTCTGTAGTCTTGTGTGAGACTATGTATCAATAATACATTGGATACACATTAGTAAATAGTTTATTTACTCCCAGTTCAAAAATCTAAAAATAATCATAGCTAATATCCAAAGTGTGGATTCATAATTTGCAGTAGCTACAAATTTTCAGACACACCTTGATAAAAGAATGTTGCTTTCAACTTGGAACTTTATACAGTTCAAAAGTAAACTCTTAAAATTGTCTCCAAGTTTTGTTGTTGTTTACTCATATTTTTATCTTGTTGAGTTCCTAGACATGATTGTTTGGAATAGAAGCAGGCAGATTGTAGTTTCAAGATTCACTTGTGAATGGGCTACAAAGAAGAGCTTAAACATATCCAAGACCATGGTATCTTGTACACAGGAATCTAGTCTCTGTTCCACTAACCAATCTCTGAGGAGATAATATCACATTCAGTGAGAAACCCACAAAATATCTTGACAGATAAGGGGATTTGTGCTCTAAGGGAACAAAAGTAAATGACCAGTGAAATCAAGGCACTAATATTATTGAGCACATGAATTTAAACCATCAGTTACTGCAGCCTTAAAAAATGGCTGAGGAGGAACTAGTGTTTTCCTTCTGTGTGTGTGTGCATGTGCGTGCGTGCGTGTGTGTGTGTGTGTGTGTGTGTGTGTGTGTGTGGCGTGTGTTGCAAGCTTTGTGTGTCTGTCTGAAGGCATGAATACAAGATGAGGGTATTGTCATTTCCTATCAATATCTAACTTATATACTTGACATAAATTCTCTGACTGAACCTGGAGCTGATCTGGCAGCTAAAAAGCTCAAGTGATCCCCTGTCCTGATCACCCAAGTTCAACAGAGAAAAATGCATGTGTCACTGCTGGGCTTTTTATGTGGATGCCGAGGATTCAAAGTCAGGCTGTTGTGTGTGGGGAGCAAGCACTCTACTTGACTAAGCCATCTTCCAAGTCACTGAATGATTTACTTTTTATTTTTAAATACAACTATGAGTGAGTCTTCACCTAATGTGAACGCATTAGGGGGAACGCATGAAAGCAGCAAAAATCTTTAAACACAGGTCAATATTGAATTACAAAAGTGTGAAATGTAATTTACTACACAGGTAACAAATCTTTTTAGGGTTCCCCAAAGAACCAAACCTAACCATTGTTACATGTTTTTATTCTAAAGCCCATATGAAAAACAAAACACTCCTCCTGGATCTATAAAAGAGGACAAGGAGAGTCCCTCTGTTAAGGTAATATGATCCATTTTGAAATTCACAGTTTTATATAGAAACTTGGTCAGAAAAAAAAAACATTTTGTAGGTATGAACGGTCCTTTCTATTAATTCCAAGCGAGCAGTAGGTCCTTGCAGGTAGTAGTGGCCCAATAAGGAATAGACTGGAAACATAGTGAGTAGAAGATTGAGTGCACTCCTCACATAGAAGATGTTTGGTTTGCAGAAACAAATACATGTTAGAGTAACATTAAAACATGACTGTGGTGATAAACCTGGATACATTTTAATAGGTCCAGTTATTTCAGTGATTCTGGAGTCACAAGGGTGGCTTTCTTTACCTTCCACATAAATTCAGGAAGTTTATCTTCACTTGGACACTCCCATTTCTGAATCACACATGACAGCATCACTCCAGTATGTCTTGGCTTCTGAATTGACACTAGCAGGAGATTTTGGAAATTTGGCCATTTGCAACACATTCACCAAAATTTTCATTATGTAGTGATTACAGATTATTTTCGATTTGATTCCACTAGGACTACATAGAAATCCTTTCCTCTAGTTACACAGTATGCTTTACCCAAATAGCCAACAGTCTATAAATGAAGACAAAAATACTGTTCAGTAACACTTTAACATCTGGATATTGTTCTTTATTTTAAATAATATAATAAGTGTATATTATAGTGTCACATTCAAACACTTAAAATATTGGAGTGTGTAATTCGTCATGTGTGTACTCACATGAAAGTGATTACATTGCAGCTCCTTGGAGTTTAGGAAAACAGTTTGTTTCTAATCTACAGTTCTACAATAATGGTTTGTGTGAATCATTGCTTGGATATTAATGACTTGAATGTGAATCAGTGTACAAATAAGTTTCTACCACACTAGTAATTAAATGAGAGTCTGTTTGTAAATGAAAAATAATATGCATTTTGCCTCCCAACCATATAAGAGAGACACTGATGAGAGGAAATAATTGAAATTAATAACCTTCTCATATACGTTTCAGAAAATTCAAAAATAGAAGATTCAATTTATTCTGAGCCACAGGGCAAGGCCACATTTCTCAGCTCATGGTTTTCTCTTAATCTAGTTGGCATGAATATTTTTACTTATAGATGATACCATAGTAATTTTTAAATTGATAAGCTTATTAGAAGATATTTCACTTTTAAGTAATAGTTTCTACTCTTCATGTTTCAATCCTCTGTGACTGCTAAAGACTGAAGGAATTTTGAAATTGTGCACAAAAAAGTTAATTTCAGAATCAAATCAGGAAAGTCAATCCTTTACATTTCCATTGCAGAAAACACTGAAACAAACTTCACCTCTTGACAAGATGGACAGAACAAAGGAGAAGGGCCAGCCCACTTGGAAATCTGAAGTGAACATGGGTACTAAACGAGAAACAATACCTGAGAGGCCTGAAAAGAAAACATCCCTAATGGTAATTCCTTCTCATTTGAAAAGTAATATTTGCTTATGAGGGGAATAATGTCTCTCTGTTCCCATGCCGGCAGCATTGCAAATATTGTCAGTGAAGAGAAGAGCCTGGAACACGTCCTTCACTTCCTTCGTACCCTCACTCCTGGGAACACTCATGCTAATATTATGGAAATGTTCCCCTGTTTTGGGCATAATTCACTGCATAACACCCCTTCCACTCTGGAAATGAGTCAGTCCTTTAGGCTTTGTTCATGTCACTCATTCTGTAATTACATGATGGTTATATAACTTTCATTGAAGTAGTAATCCACCATGCCCAAGAAAACTCCTAAAAGGAAGGATTCTTTTGGAGTGGGGTTATGGTTCCACTGAGATACATACAGTTTCATCACTAGCATGGTTCAGGCAGGCTGGCTTTTTCCTGGAGCACCAGCCTAGATCTACCACTGATGCACACAAGAAACAAGAGAGCTCACTGAAAACGGCATCAGGCTCTGAAACAACAAGGCCCACCTCCAGTGACACAACTTCATCAATGAGGCCATAAATCCTAATTCTCCTCCAAATAGTTCCACCAACAAAAACTAAGCACTCAAGCACATAAGCCCATGGGGGCAGTTGTAAGGGGTACAGTTGTTCCTCCCGCTGCTGGTCTTGTCCCACCGCCAGCCCCAATTAACACACAGAGACACTGTATTTGATATTATGCTGCTGGCCAGTTACTTGTTTCTTATAGGCTAGCTCTGTCTTAAATATTAAGCCATTTCTATGTATTTCCACATGGTCTTACCAGCTAGAGGCAGCTGGAGGTTCTATTCTCTCCAGACTCTCCATCTTGACTCTCCTTACTACTTCCTCTTTCCTCCTTGTCTCCTAGTCCCTCCTATCTTGCTTTCCTATTGGCCAACAATGCTTTATTCATTAACCAGTATGAGAAACATTTTTACAGAATGACATCTCCCATCAGGCAGTTCTCATTCAAGCCACCACAGGGAAGATCAGGGCATTATAACCAACCTCCATGTCTAGCAACAGTCATGGTTAAGGAGTGACACCTTGGGAGGCATTTCCCAGAAACCTTGTTTCATCTCCACTTTTCACCTCTGCTGTGTGTAACGGCACACTGTATTCATGCATTTCAAAGGTCACCCTCATGGCTCTGTTATCTCAGGAACCTAATGAACAATTGTGAAAGGCTGTGCAGACGAGAGAGGTTCCTTTTATTCCAAAACCCCCTCATTTTCACATTCTCTCAATACTGAGAAGTTTAAAATCCTGGTCGTAGAGACAAGAGAGGACACGTTTTGTCCTTTCCTTTTTACATCTTCACATTATAGAAATTGGCAAAGTCAGATAGGAAAAGCAGAAGAAAAGAAGACATAAAAATGAGCAGGTCTCTTTTTAAGACTACTCAACACTCTGGGACTTTTCATCAAACATAAAGGAAGCAGAGGTTACAGGTTATCAGTGCCTGTTATAAAGTATGACTGAGCAAACAAACATTTGGGGACTGTAAATCAGAACACCAATGTGATATCTTACTTGGACTAACAAAGCCTGTCTGAAAGCCAGACAGTGGAGCTTGAGACTACCTAACCATAGATGTATGGAGGTCTGTATAGACAGCCAGGAAGTGAGGCAGTGGGCAGAAACATGAGAGAGCAGGGAGAAACCAGAACTTGTTCTCTTGTCTGCTGAGATGTGAAGGAGGTACGGTGTGGTGGTGGCTTCTTCTCTATCTCTCAGCATTTCCCTCTGAATCTGACTCTAGTTATTATTTAGACGAATCAAGAACTCCATTTATACCCCATCATTAACCGATAAGTTTTAAAATGGATAAAAACAATGAAATTTGTAATGAAAACTAACATCTTAAAATCTCCTTAAAGGTTGAAAAGAAGAAGGCAGAACATTTTCCAAAAATTGCTGATGATCATGATATTGCTGTGCCCCAGCCTACTGCCCACATCGTGCCAATATCTTCTTCCGGCACTGGTGATAGTGTTGAAATTGTGGCACCTAAAAAACAGGACTTGGGTGCATCTTGTGACACTGCCCGTGTTCTCCAGCTTCGTTTAGGTACTTATACTGGGCTTTCAAGGGGGAAGACCACATACTGCCCCTGAAATCACTCCTGGTAACCGCATTAATGACATCATGAACCCTTTTCAAAGGGCTGACCAGTTCTTAAAGCTTGTCTTAGAGTGGAGCACAAGGGTTAGATTCTCCTACTGATGAGGAATCATCTGCCTTTGAATAAATGAAAAAACTTCTTAATGCAGCATATATCTGCCATAGTCTCATTGTAGCAAATTGCATTGTGAGAAATATGGATTTTTCTTGAGGTTAGAGATAAAAGTCTTCTATTTTGTACTGCATGCTGTTACACAGTTGAGTGCCACAAAAGTGTAAGTATATCACAAAGGAAACTACAGGACCCTTCACTTCATTTCTGGATTTCTTTAAGGTTTCTAATTTATAAATGTGAGCATTCTCCATAACTTTTTTATTTTCATTTTTATTTTACATATGGATCCCAGTTCACTCTCCCTTCCTCCCTCATTCCCTCCCTCTTTCCCTCTCTCCCTCCCTCTTATGCCCCCAGCCACCCTCCCATCCCAACACCACCCATTCTACATTTAGGGTGAAGCCTTCCAGCAGGGGTCATCTAAAGCTGTCAAGTCATTTGGAGTAGTTACTAGGCCCTCCCTCCTGCCTCTAGGTTAAAGGAGTAAACTCTATGGGGAATGTGCTCCCAAAGTCCTTTTATGCACCTGGGAGATACATCCTGGTTCTAGGATCAAAGTTCCCTTAGACTGCCCAGGCTTCTAGTTGAGACCCATGTTCAGGGGGTCTGAGTCAGTCCAATGCTGGATTCCTAGCTATCAATCTGGGGGAAAATTAGCTCCTCTTTTTCAGCTCAGCTGTCTCTATCTGTTTTTGTAGACTTTTCTTGTCTTCCCTCTCTGCATCTGGATCCCAATTCAGCTCAGTGTTCAATTGTGGGTGTCTGCTTCTGTTTCCATTGGTTACTCCATGTGGGCTATAAGATGGTGGATAAGTCAGTCGTCAATCTCATTATCAGGGAAGGGCATTTATGGAAGCCTTTCAACTGTTGCTCAAATTTTTAGTTATGGCCAGAATTAGGTCTCTGGACATTTCTCTAGATTCAGCTTTCTTTAAAACCTATAATGGCTCCCTTGTTTAAGCTCTCTCTCTCTCTCTCTCTCTCTCTCTCTCTCTGTGTGTGTGTGTGTGTGTGTGTGTGTGTGTGTGTGCGTGAGTCTGTCTCTTTCTTCTGTTGTCTATTAATCCCCTGACTCAATCTTCCTGCTCCCACAAGCTTTCCTCTCTTCCCTTTCTCTTTCTCCTAGCCCCCTCTCCACTCACTGCACCCTCCCACTCCCAATATGCTCAGCAGATCTTGTCCATTTCCCCTTCTGTGAGGGGAATCGTCCATGTATGCTAGTTTCTCTGATAGAGCTTTTTGGTCACTTATATAAACTGTCATATCATCTGCAAATAGTGACATTTTGATATTTTCCTTTCCAATTTGTATCTCCTGTATATACTTTTGTTGTCTTTTTGCTTTAGCTTAAACTTCAAGTACAATGTTGAAGAGATATGAAGAGAGTTGGTAGCCTTGTCTTGTTCCTCATTTTGGAGCAATTGTCTTAAATTTCTCTCCATTCAGTTTGATGTTGTCTGTTGGTTTACTGTATATTGATTTTATTATGTTTAGGTATGTTGCTGTTAACCTTGATATCTCTAAGACCTCATGAAAGTGTGTTGAATTTTGTCAAAAGTTTTTTCAAAATCTAATGAGATGATCATGTGTTTTTTTTTCCAGTTTGTTTATATGTTAGATCAGATTGATAGATTTTAGTATGTTGAACCCTCCCTGCAATCCATGGATAAAGCCAAATTGGACATGGTGGATGATTTCTCAGATGGGTTCTTGGATTCTGTTTGCCAGTATTTATTGAGTATTTTTACATCAATGTTCATGCTAGATATTGGTTCTTTTTTAGTTGTGTATCTAGATTGGTCTAAAAGATGATACTAACGACAGGTCTAATCATTTCATATGTTATGTTTCACTAAAGTTGTAATAAAACACATTTTGCTTTCATTTTTAGAAGTATACTTTTGCCCTGACACAAAGCCTTTTTCCAGGTAAGTTAAAATAATACATTCATACTAGGGAAATTAAAAGAGAACAAAGTAATTCTTGGGTGGACTCTCAGATTGACAGTCTTTTATATATTTAAGTTTTGCTTTGTCTTACATTCCCCACAGTACTATCTATATTTTTTAAAATGAAAAGTTGTTCTGTTTAGGTCATATGGACATGACGTTTCTACTCAAGCACCATTTACACAGTGTCAACTCTGTTTTAGAAAATGAGCCTCTTGACATTCCCACACACTGATGTCCATCTGACACTCTACAGCTTTCCAAAACTTTGTGAAATCACCTTGTGAGATAGACCTTCATTGCATCTATGCTTCTGAGAGCCTACAGAATAAGGGATCATTCTGAGTCATCAGACAGTATTACAAAACCAACAACCTACTTTCCTCCTTTGATACCGTCTCCACATGCAGAGGCTTTGTGTCAGCGGTAGCGACTTTCACAGTTCTGTGCCCATTTTGATTGATCACTTCCATACTAGGGAACAACTCTGTAGTCTTGTGTGAGACTATGTATCAATAATACATTGGATACACATTAGTAAATAGTTTATTTACTCCCAGTTCAAAAATCTAAAAATAATCATAGCTAATATCCAAAGTGTGGATTCATAATTTGCAGTAGCTACAAATTTTCAGACACACCTTGATAAAAGAATGTTGCTTTCAACTTGGAACTTTATACAGTTCAAAAGTAAAATCTTCAAATTGTCTCCAAGTTTTATTGTTGTTTACTCATGTTTTTATCTTGTTGAGTTCCTAGACATGATTGTTTGGAATAGAAGCAGGCAGATTGTAGTTTCGAGATTCACTTGTGAATGAGCTACAAAGAAGAGCTTAAACATATCCAAGACCATGGTATCTTGTACACAGGAATCTAGTCTCTGTTCCACTAACCAAGCTCTGAGGAGATAATATCACATTCAGTGAGAAACCCACAAAATATCATGACAGATAAGGGGATTTGTGCTCTAAGGGAACAAAAGTAAATGACCAGTGAAATCAAGGCACTAATATTATTGAGCACATGAATTTAAACCATCAGTTACTGCAGCCTTAAAAAATGGCTGAGGAGGAACTAGTGTTTTCCTTCTGTGTGTGTGTGCATGTGCGTGTGTGTGTGTGTGTGTGTGTGTGTGTGTGTGTGTGTGTTGCATGCTCTGCGTGTGTCTGTCTGAAGGCATGAATACAAGATGAGGGTATTGTCATTTCCTATCAATATCAAACTTATGTATTTGACATAAATTTTCTGACTGAACCTGGAGCTGATCTGGCAGCTAAAAGCTCAAGTGATCCCCTGTAATGATCACCCATGTTCAACAGCGACAAATGCATGTGTCTCTGCTGGGCTTTTTTTGTGGATGCCGAGGATTCAAAGTCAGGCTGTTGTGTGTGGGGAGCAAGCACTCTACTTGAATAAGCCATCTTCCAAGTCACTGAATGTTTTACTTTTTATTTTTAAATACAACTATGAGTGAGTCTTCACCTAATGTGAACGCATTAGGGGGAACGCATGAAAGCAGCAAAAATCTTTAAAACACAGGTCAATATTGAATTACATAAGTGTGAAATGTAATTTACTACACAGGTAACAAATCTTTTTAGGGTTCCCCAAAGAACCAAACCTAACCATTGTTACATGTTTTTATTCTAAAGCCCATATGAAAAACAAAACACTCCTCCTGGATCTATAAAAGAGGACAAGGAGAGTCCCTCTGTTAAGGTAAAATGATCCATTTTGAAATTCACAGTTTTATATGGAAACTTGGTCAGGAAAAAAAAACATTTTGTAGGTATGAACGGTCCTTTCTATTAATTCCAAGTGAGCAGTAGGTCCTTGCAGGTAGTAGTGGCCCAATAAGGAATAGACTGGAAACATAGTGAGTAGAAGATTGAGTGCACTCCTCACATAGAAGATGTTTGGTTTGCAGAAGCAAATACATGTTAGAGTAACTTTAAAACATGACTGTGGTGATAAACCTGGATACATTTTAATGGGTCCAGTTATTTCAGTGATTCTGGAGTCACCAGGGTGGCTTTCTTTACCTTCCACATAAATTCAGGAAGTTTATCTTCACTTGGACACTCCCATTTCTGAATCACACATGACAGCATCACTCCAGTATGTCTTGGCTTCTGAATTGACACTAGCAGGAGATTTTGGAAATTTGGCCATTTGCAACACATTCACCAAAATTTTCATTATGTAGTGATTACAGATTATTTTCGATTTGATTCCACTAGGACTACATAGAAATCCTTTCCTCTAGTTACACAGTATGCTTTACCCAAATAGCCAACAGTCTATAAATGAAGACAAAAATACTGTTCAGTAACACTTTAACATCTGGATATTGTTCTTTATTTTAAATAATATAATAAGTGTATATTATAGTGTCACATTCAAACACTTAAAATATTGGAGTGTGTAATTCGTCATGTGTGTACTCACATGAAAGTGATTACATTGCAGCTCCTTGGAGTTTAGGAAAACAGTTTGTTTCTAATCTACAGTTCTACAATAATGGTTTGTGTGAATCATTGCTTGGATATTAATGACTTGAATATGAATCAGTATACAAATAAGTTTCTACCACACTAGTAATTAAATGAGAGTCTGTTTGTAAATGGAAAATGATATGCATTTTGCCTCCCAACCATATAAGAGAGACACTGATGAGAGGAAATAATTGAAATTAATAACCTTCTCATATACGTTTCAGAAAATTCAAAAATAGAAGATTCAATTTATTCTGAGCCACAGGGCAAGGCCACATTTCTCAGCTCATGGTTTCTCTTAATCTAGTTGGCATGAATATTTTTACTTTTAGATGATACCATAGTAATTTTTAAATTGATAAGCTTATTAGAAGATATTTCACTTTTAAGTAATAGTTTCTACTCTTCATGTTTCAATCCTCTGTGACTGCTAAAGACTGAAGGAATTTTGAAATTGTGCACAAAAAAGTTAATTTCAGAATCAAATCAGGAAAGTCAATCCTTTACATTTCCATTGCAGAAAACACTGAAACAAACTTCACCTCTTGACAAGATGGACAGAACAAAGGAGAAGGGCCAGCCCACTTGGAAATCTGAAGTGAACATGGGTACTAAACGAGAAACAAGACCTGAGAGGCCTGAAAAGAAAACATCCCTAATGGTAATTCCTTCTCATTTGAAAAGTAATATTTGCTTATGAGGGGAATAATGTCTCTCTGTTCCCATGCCGGCAGCATTGCAAATATTGTCAGTGAAGAGAAGAGCCTGGAACACGTCCTTCACTTCCTTCGTACCCTCACTCCTGGGAACACTCATGCTAATATTATGGAAATGTTCCCCTGTTTTGGGCATAATTCACTGCATAACACCCCCTTCCACTCTGGAAATGAGTCAGTCCTTTAGGCTTTGTTCATGTCACTCATTCTGTAATTACATGATGGTTATATAACTTTCATTGAAGTAGTAATCCACCATGCCCAAGAAAACTCCTAAAAGGAAGGATTCTTTTGGAGTGGGGTTATGGTTCCACTGAGATACATACAGTTTCATCACTAGCATGGTTCAGGCAGGCTGGCTTTTTCCTGGAGCACCAGCCTAGATCTACCACTGATGCACACAAGAAACAAGAGAGCTCACTGAAAACGGCATCAGGCTCTGAAACAACAAGGCTCACCTCCAGTGACACAACTTCATCAATGCGGCCATAAATCCTAATTCTCCTCCAAATAGTTCCACCAACAAAAACTAAGCACTCAAGCACGTAAGCCCATGGGGGCAGTTGTAAGGGGTATGGTTATTCCTCCCGCTGCTGGTATTGTCCCACCGCCAGCCCCAATTAACACACAGAGACTCTGTATTTGATATTATGCTGCTGGCCACCATATTACTTGTTTCTTATAGGCTAGCTCTGTCTTAAATATTAACCCATTTCTATGTATTTCCACATGGTCTTACCAGCGAGAGGCAGCTGGAGGTTCTATTCTCTCCAGACTCTCCATCTTGACTCTCCCTTACTACTTCCTCTTTCCTCCTTGTCTCCTTGTCCCTCCTATCTTGCTTTCCTATTGGCCAACAATGCTTTATTCATTAACCAGTATGAGAAACATTTTTACAGAATGACATCTCCCATCAGGCAGTTCTCATTCAAGCCACCACAGGGAAGATCAGGGCATTATAACCAACCTCCATGTCTAGCAACAGTCATAGTTAAGGAGTGACACCTTGGGAGGCATTTCCCAGAATCCTTATTTCTTCTCCTCTGTTCACCTCTGCTGTGTGTAACGGCACACTGTATTCATGCATTTCAAAGGTCACCCTCATGGCTCTGTTATCTCAGGAACCTAATGAACAATTGTGAAAGGCTGTGCAGACTAGAGAGGTTCCTTTTATTCCAAAACCCCCCTCATTTTCACATTCTCTCAATACTGAGAAGTGTAAAATCCTGGTCGTAGAGACAAGAGAGGACACGTTTTGTCCTTTCCTTTTTACATCTTCACATTATAGAAATTGGCAAAGTCAGATAGGAAAAGCAGAAGAAAAGAAGACATAAAAATGAGCAGGTCTCTTTTTAAGACTACTCAACACTCTGGGACTTTTCATCAAAGGTAAAGGAAGCAGAGGTTACAGGATATCAGTGCCTGTTATAAAGTATGACTGAGCAAACAAACATTTGGGGACTGTAAATCAGAACACCAATGTGATATCTTACTTGGACAAACAAAGCCTGTCTGAAAGCCAGACAGTGGAGCTTGAGACTACCTAACCGTAGATGTATGGAGGTCTGTATAGACAGCCAGGAAGTGAGGCAGTGGGCAGAAACATGAGAGAGCAGGGAGAAACAACAACTTGTTCTCTTGTCTGCTGAGATGTGAAGGAGGTACGGTATGGTGGTGGCTTCTTCTCTATCTCTCAGCATTTCCCTCTGAATCTGACTCTAGTTATTATTTAGACGAATCAAGAACTCCATTTATACCTCATCATTAACCGATAAGTTTTAAAATGGATAAAAACAATGAAATTTGTAATGAAAACTAACATCTTAAAATCTCCTTAAAGGTTGAAAAGAAGAAGGCAGAACATTTTCCAAAAATTGCTGATGATCATGATATTGCTGTGCCCCAGCCTACTGCCCACATCGTGCCAACATCTTCTTCAGGCAGTGGTGATAGTGTTGAAATTGTGGCACCTAAAAAACAGGACTTGGGCGCTGCTTGTGACACTGCCCGTGTTCTCCAGCTTCCTTTAGGTACTTATACTGGGCTTTCAAGGGGAAGACCACATACTGCCCCTGAAATCACTCCTGGTAACCGCATTAATGACATCATGAACCCTTTTCAAAGGGCTGACCAGTTCTTAAAGTTTGTCTTAGAGTGGAGTACAAGGGTTAGATTCTCCTACTGATGAGGAATCATCTGTTCATGTTCATGTCCCAGGTGATGCTCTGGATGCTATACAGGATGCTGACATAATTTTGGATGCTGAAAATCTAGCTGACTACACCCACTATACACGTAATACCCACACGAAGTGTGGTACTCTTCTGTTAACAATCATTTCACTGCTCCTCATAATATCCTTGATGTGGTTTCTGAAATTCTTCTTCTCACTTCTGATGTGGATATTACAATAAAGTCAACGAAGATTTCCAAGGAGGACCCAGTAATGAAAAAGCTGAACAAGGTCAGTTGGACCCAGCAGTGGTTTAGAATAGATGAAGATATTTGTACTAGAAATCTAATTCACTTTGCCACTCGATGTGTTATTAATAAATTTCATGCCTTAAATAGAAGTATTTAGGCATTACCTAGAACCAGACAACAAAATGCTTTATTTTTCTGGTCATATTGAAATACATCACATGAAAATAACAAGTCAATTTATTTCAAGGAAACTGACCAAGTAAAGTTGGTAGGTCCACCGTTGTGTCCTATTCTGGAGGATGAGATTATTTCACTCCTAATGTGACCCCTGTGTGTTATGAGTTGCTAAGCAGAGAAATATGACTGTTAAGATTAGTTTCTTTTTTTTCTCTATTCATATACTGTGGATATCATCAACTTGGAAACAAACCCTTCCAAAGCAGTAACATCCCAAAATAACACAAACAAGACTCTATATTCTCATACTTTTGCTAACACAAGAATATTGATGACACTTCATAATCTACTGATGCTGACACTGCTATTGCTGATGCATACAATGTTATCAATAATATTATCAATGATACTACTCATAACTCTTGCTTTCCTTTTCAGTTGCAGCTGAAGATGATTAGTTCTTTAAAAGAAGTACTTAACTGGACCAACTCAACTCAACTGACAAAACTGTCAAGAAGATTTTATTCAATTTATAAATTTAAAGTTAAATATTTATCTGAAAGATGACACAGTATATATTGAATTCTGTACATAAGTTTGTGATATGTTCCTATTAAAGTGTGCTATGTATTATTTTAAGCTGTTTCTTGCTATTGTACAAACTGACAACATGACCTTAACTGGACCAACTCAACTCAACTGACAAAACTGTCAAGAAGATTTTATTCAATTTATAAATTTAAAGTTAAATATTTAAAAGATGACACAGTCTATATTGAATTCTGTACATAAGTTTGTAATGTGTTCCCATTAAAGTGTGCTATGTATTATTTTAAGCTGTTTCTTGCTATTGTACAAACTGAAAACATGACCTCTTAGTGATATGTTGACGAGGAAATATTTTAGTATTGCTCTCAGATTAGAAAAGATCTAGGCACCAGGAATGTCCAGAGCAAAAGGAGATGTTTCATGAATATAGTCAGCCAAAAGGACCTGACTATGATAGAAGCAGGTACAGATCAGAGAGTCAGAGGAAGAGACAGATTAAGGGGGGTGGGAGGAAAATAGACACAGGAGGAGACAAGAGAGAGGTTTAGAGAGAGAAGCTGCAGGAGGGATGCTTATGAATGAGAGAGTTTAGGGTAGGGGAGGTGGGAAGACAGACTGTGAAAACTGAAACAGGAACCTGTGATACTGAAGGGTCCCGAAGGCCTTATTAGAGTAACATGCACCACAGTAGCCATTTTCCCTCCTGCCACTGATAAGCGAACTGACAACTTTGGGAAGACTGGAACAAGTCCACAAGGTTCTGAGGAAAGTTTCCTTTTGTCTACCAACCGAAATCCTACAAAATTCCAGGTTTAGCCCATTTCAGGATATCTGGGCCTGCCCTTAGAGTTTGGGGAACTGGAGGTTCCTTTGAACAGTACAGGCATCAGTGAATTTTAGTGAATTTACAAAGCCACACCAGCCTTCTGAGGCTCCTGCTCAAACTTAAGTAGAAATAACCCCTCAAACTGCCATCCTGACCTTAACACCCATAGAGTTAAAGTGTGGCTGTTTACATGCATTTCCTTTTTCATTAATTATATGACTTCCAGTCCGACAACACACCTTATCTGTACAAAGTCCCCCAAGGACTGGTGGTGCCTAATGAGATCCTCTGTGTGTGTGTGTGCTTATTGACTAATTCTAATAATACTTGGGTTTTGGATACATGCTACTGGAAGACAATAGGAATCTTCAGTCTAATCAATCTGTGGACTCTGTAATCCACAATAATGACTATCCTGGCAAGACAGGCCACTGGTGCAACCATATCTAAATAAAATTGACTTCATAAGAGAACAAGGTGATTTTCTACACACACACACACACACACACACACACACACACACACACACACACACGATAAGCATAAAAGAATTTGCCACAATTGAAATCAAGCAGGTAGGAAAGTGTTTTTCTTCAGGATTGTCTGCTCACCCTGGCTTTCCCAGCTTTCTGTTACAAACTCAGGTTTGGACAGGATACACTTTAATTTTCCCATTTGTCTCCTTTATTGCTATGTTGTCTAGTTTAGAGAGATTGTATTGAAGTAAGTGCATAGAGTGTTTTCCATATTTTGTTCACCATGAATATAATAGCTACATCATCACACTTTAAAATTTTACAACCTCAATTCAATGTATTTGTATACAAAAATCAAGAACAGACCACTTTTTATAGTAACCATACCTCTCAACTCAATAGCTACTGATGGTCTCAGAGAAACAATGACTTCCATATTAATGAATCTTGCAGAAAAGATAAGTGTAAAAAAACTGACCCACCAGTGGACTCTTCTTTGGAAATACAATAGTGCTGGTGTAATGGATGGCAAATGGAATTTGAGTGGGAAATTGAATTGCATAATAGAGGTATACCTCTATAGATGGGTGACCGTCTATCATATGTGAACGCCTGTGTTGATTTTTAACACTGCTCACACACTTCACACACAAACGTACAGGCACACAAAAAATTTCCCAACACACAATCAAATGTTATTTTTAAGTTTGCAGATGAAACTTATTTATAAAATATATTTTCTTATGCTTGAAAAATGAATAAGCAAGTAAGATAAGAAAGCCACAATGCACTTAACATATCACACACACATGCACGTGCACAGACACACACACGAGTATTAAGAGATTAGTAACGGAGTACATGCCATTCTTGTTTTTACACTTCTATATATGCAAATAACTATGCTCACATAAATTAAAAAGTAAATATCATTTAAAAGATGGAAGGAACATATAATTGGTACCTATGGAAGCTATGACAAGTGATATAAACTTGTAATTACAATGAGAAATATCTGCAAGGGTCTTTTATTGCTACACTTCTGTCAGTTTGAGTCACCAGACACAACCTTGTTAAGCATAGTGTACTTTAGCTAATATGGATCAGTCCTGCTTGATAGTAACTGGAACTGGTTTATATAGGCAAAGGCAAATTTGTATGCATGAAAATATTTTTCTGGTAGTACTACATAAATGTTCAGTCTCCTTCTTCGATGTCATCCTGTTCTCAGTTTTCAACTTTATCTTTAAATTTCCTCCTGTTTCCCTTCCCTTGCCCTTTCACTCCCTCAGTCAGTTGCACGCAATAAAATATTGGTCTTTTGTGTACATACAGTATTCCAGCTTGTGGGATGTCCTCCGTGAGAATCTCAAGTGTGATACTCTTTCTACTGTCCTTCTGCTTATGTTCATCAGTGGATGTGGTCAAATTCAATAAAAACAATTCCCCATACTTTAAGTAAAAGAATAGAAGCAAGGCTGAAGCACACCTGGCCTTGCAAGGCTGGGCTAAACCACAATGTCCTTGCTGGGATTGGGATTCTCAAATTGAACAGATCTCAGGTCAACCATCCATCAAAGAGAGGGAACTTAGAATCTTAGCACTGTGCTTGTAGGGACTGAGGGAAATGTGTAGGATTGGGTCCATCCTGGGTGAAATAAATGACAGATAATTAACAATTAGGTTCCCTGAAGCTAGCATTAATCCTCTTGGTTCAGGGGCTCAAGTGCTGGGATTAAATGACTGTCATCATACCCAGATAAGCAACAGTATCTCTTGATACAATCATCTCTGGGGAATGTGAATGAAGGTCTATAAGCACCTTGAAATTATACAAAAACATTGTTTATTCTGTTTACAACATTCTGGCACCAGATCCCATTACAGATGGTTGTGAGCTCTCTTGTGATTACTGTCAATTGAACTCAGGACCTCTGTCTGGCAGAGCAGTCAATGCTCTTAACCTTTGAGCCATCTCTCCATTCCTACACAAAAACATTGAACAATACCAAACTAAAATAAGCTAATCACAAAACATGTCATGATCTAAATGAATTCAAACAGCACAGAATGAAATGTGGACACCCAAGAGCAAGGAGACCCAAGGAATAGAGCAACACTATCTGATCTTAATCTGAAGTGGGTGGTTAGCAGCCTTTGGAAATGACTTTGGTGGGTTTGATGTGCTAACACTGATAATGTGTTATGCATGGGTGCTCATGAGAGGTTTTGTTTAGCCTTTTCTTGCAATACCTTTATCTGGTATTGGTATTTGGGTAACGATGCCTTCCAGAAACTAGAAGCAGAAAGTATATTTGCTACCTCCTTTGAGAAGGCCAGACTTGCCCACCAAGATCCTGAGCTCTTTTGTAAACTGGATTTCAAGCAATGACCTCTTGGTCCAGTGTCTCCCACTGTAACCGATGCACTGCTCGGCTGCTGAGTAAATAGTGAATCTTGAAGATTACCAGTAGGGAGTAAAGGGGAAGAAAGGAGAGAAAGAAAACCAAGGAAATAAACAGTAATTCCAGGTGACAGCATGCTTCCTGATTTTCTGTACTCTTCACAAAACAGAGCAAATGTACTTTTCCTCCCAGATTTGTGCCACTAAACCTTTTTCTGGAGGCACATGCGGGGTGGGGGTAGGGAACAAGACTCACCTAGAACCAATTCAATCCATGATTTGGGAGGGCTTTCTCTAAACAAACAGAATATTTCAGACTAAAGGCTTTTGGGATCTGCCTTCTACTTTCTCCCTCCAGACAGTGGAAAGGATGAAGACTAAAAAGGGGGTGAGATACTCAATTTAACCTACCAAGCCTTCAAAGGAGTTTTCCTTTTCAGGTGGAAAGTTTGCACCCACTTCTACTTTACTCTGATGTTCTCAGAGGGGTCAACTGTAGCGATTCCAGCCTCTGCCTGGAAGGTAGAAGTGAAATACACACACACACACACACACACACACACACACACACACCAGTGTTTCCTTTTCATCTCCTGCCTCACCTACCTTTGGCTTCTTTCTTTCAGAGATGCTCAAAGAACAGCTTCTCTGAAAGGCTCCCAAGAATGTCAAGGCTTAGAGGCAGCTTAGTTGCATACTTGAATCCCATTTTCATCAGACTGGCTTCTGAGCCATAGCAAGAGCTGACTATTCCTCTGTTGCTGTAGTGGAGAGAAGGACTGGACTTGGAAGCCCAGTGGGGGTTGGACTGTATTGCACTGGCATCTGACAAGGTGGTGCCTACCCACAGAGGGCAGCAGAGCACCCTCTGATTCTCTCTCTCTCTCTCTCTTTTTCTCTCTCTCTCTCTCTCTCTCTCTCTCTCTCTCTCCCACCCCACACACACACACACACACACACACACACACACCACACACACACATTCTTACCACCTGGAACAGAGGAACTGCCACATTCTATTCTTGGGTACATGAGGCTTGTCAAGCTTCTCATTTAATCCTTGCAAAACTCCCACAAGTCTCAGCTATTGAGGTAGCTGAAGCAGGAGGATGGCATGTTCAAGGCCTTTAATCCCCACACCCAGGAGACAGAGACAGGCAGACCCCTGTGAGTGTGGAGGCCATCCTGGTCTACAAATCTTGTTCTAGGACAGCCGGGACTGTTATACAGAGAAACCCTGTCTCAAGAAACCAAACCAAAAAGAATCTGAGGTTGTGGCTCTGTGGTAGAGTCAACAGCAAGGACAAAACCTCTTGTAAGGTGAGTGTGGAGTCCTTCCTTCAGGGTACAGGGACTGAGGTGGGAGAAAAGTAGTGCTTGGGGCCCAGGTGGGTGTGGTGCTGAGGACAGGAAGTTCTGCTGCACCACATTGCTGTAAATTCTGTGAATATTTAGGAGGAAAGGAACTGCACAGCCTTGAGCTACAGTTGCTGTTCAAGGAAAGCCTACTGCTTTCTCTGAATAAGGGCAAGCAGATTTAGGGTTAAGACATCAGTGTGTTCACTGCATACAGGTGGAAAACAGATAAAAAATAACACAGAAATAAATACATCCATCCTGCCTGGGCGGTGGTGATGCCCACCTTTAATCCCAGCACCAGGGAGGCAGAGGATCTCTGTGGGTCTGTGGGTTGGAGGCCAGTCTAGTTTATAGAGCAAGTTCCATGACAGCCAGAGCTACACATAGAGAAACAAAACCCTATCTTACTCCCCACACACAAAAATTGCTCCCAAGAAAAATACATTGCTTCAAACATTGCTAGGCCCATTTCTGAGATTCAAGTGTGAGTTTTGAATTACATAACCTTAACTTTCATACATTTAGTATCTCCCTATTGTTAGACAATCAAATACATTCTTCTGCTTATAGATTGTCCTTTCGCTTTACATTTAAAGAGGATACATTTAGAATTTTTATCTTTCATTAAATTTGTTCTTTGGCAATTTCATGTATATGCTTATCTTGACTGCTCTCACCCTCAACCTCTCTTAGCTGTTGAGACAGAACCCTGCTATGTAGCCCTGGCTAATCTAAACTGCAGTTTAGGCTGACCTTGAATTTCGTCACTACTCCTCCTGCCTAAGCCTCCCAGGTGCTGGGATTACAGGTGTGCAATATCATGGTTAGTGACAAAAGTCCTTTTTGGGTAACAGCTTTGGGAAGTTATTTGGAAAGGTATGTTTACCTTCCAATTACACAATGACTGGCCCATGTGTTCCTCCAGAGCTGCTATAAATACAAAAATCTATGCAAAGCTACATTCCCAGCACTTGGAAGGCTGAGGCAAGGGCAGTATAACACGTTTGCATTTCCAAGGCTGTCTCATGAACAGAAAAACTCAATGAAAGAAGTCTGTTATTTTTCATGGAACTTACCTATGACAGACATTATCTAAATGTCCTGTGTTATCCTCCCACTCCTCTTTCACATGTGGGCCCTATCCTTGAATAGCTATCCTCACCCCCAGCACCCCCATTTTACTTTCCTATCACACGGGTTCTATGACTCTCCTTGCTTTACCTTAAAACGTCCTCTTCTTGTGTTTGGTTCCTTCTCTTGAGCCTGCCATCTCTAGTCTCTCACTCTCACATAACTTATGCATACATACAGATTAGAAGCTAAGATCTGCTGGTGAGTGAGAACATGCATGATCAGCTTTCTGAGCTTGGGTAACCTCGCTTACTATAATGTTATAATCTACCAATGTGCCTGTGATTTGTAGTTCCCTCTTTCTTCATGGAAATTATTCATGGAAAAATACAACATGTTCTGATGATTCATTCCTCTGCTGAAGGACATCTAGGGTGATCCCACATCTTCCCCATTATGAATAGAGCAGCAATGGACATGGATGAGCAAGAATCCGTTGGGTTTATACCAAAAGTGAGTAGAGCTGGCTCTTGCAGTTTTATTTGACTTCCATGGATAAAATTCAAGTTTCATGGTTTGAACTGCACCCATGTTTACAGACTGAGACATCTCACTAGTCCAGGTTACAGATTCTTGCATGATAATTTTGTATCCTGACAATTTACTAACTGCTTTCTGGTGGTCTTTAGAGGTCTCTTTATGTATAGACTAATATCATATGAGAATAAGATATTGTGGGGGCAGGTTTTGCGTGCACCGAGACACAATGGACATGCAGAAAGATATTCAACCACCAAAGTAGCAACTGATGATATATATTTGTGGAGAGTGTCACACTGAAAATGAAATAAAGTCCCGTAATCTAACCAGATGCAGAGAAGGTAGATACAGAATAATGTACAAGAAAAGAACTAAAGGATTGGTGGGTTTTGATGCCCGGTGAAGAGTGGAAATTCAGGAGTGTCTTCATTCACGTATTTGTTCCATTGATGTTTCTATCTATAGCTGTTGACCTAGCTTATTCACGGCTATAACTGTATTCCTATGGTTTCATTTTAGAAATGTGACTGTATTTTAATACTTTGTATAAAGGAAAGCTTGGTCTAACATGTGGCTTTTAATTTATTGTGCTTGCAGTCTCTCACACAATGAAGATTAGAATTGTCCCCCAAAGCACACTTTTATTGGGTCTTGTTTCAAAAAAAAAAAAAGTCAACTTTTTAGGCCATTGAGCTGGTGCTTGCCACCTCCCTAGCCAGATGACTTGAGTTCAGGCCTGGAACCCACATGGTATGGTGAATAGAGAACTAACTTGTGAAACCTGTCTGTCCCTGACCTCCACATACCTTGAGTGTGTGTGTGTGTGTGTGTGTGTGTGTGTGTGTGTGTGTGTGTGTGTACCCACAAAGAGAACAAGAATAAAATACATTTTAAAAAGGAAAATAAGATACTGTGAATCCTTTCCCACTTGCATCCCATTTATCCCACATGCATCCCATGTATTTCATGGTAGTGGTCTAAAACTTCCAACACTGTACTGAATATGAATGGACACTTGCCTTTTCCTGATTTCAGTGGGGTTCTCAAGAGTTTTCCAATAGAATATAATGTTGGCTATAGGTCTGTCACACATAACCTTCATTATATTGACATATGTACCTTCTATCAAGTTTCTTTTTCTATTTTTTAATTATTATTATTGTTGTTGTTACTTTAAGTGTATGGGTGTTTTGCCCTTGTGTATGTCTGTGCACTGCCCAACATGGCCAGAACGGGGCACGTGATTCCCTTAGACTGTAGTTAAAAAAGGTTGTGAACTGCCATATAGGTTCTAAGACTTGAACCCACTCTTCTGGGAAAGCAACTGGTGCTCTTGGTACTGAGCCACCTCCCTATCTATCTATCTATCTATCTATCTATCTATCTACCTACCTACCTACCTACCTATCTCTCTCTGTCTCTCTTTCTCTATCAAGTTTCTTCAAAATATTTATTAGGAAGGGATATTGGAATGTATTAACAGACTTCCCTGTATTCAGAGGTAGGTAAGTGTGTGTGTGTGTGTGTGTGTGTGTGTGTGTGTGTGTGTGTGTAAAATTCTGTGCGTATGATATATACGTGTGGGTGTGAGTAGGTATATGCATGTCATAAGGGCCATAAGGAGGTCAGAGAACACCTTTTGGGAGTAAGTACTCCCCATCCACTGTGGGTTTTGGGGATCCAAGTCAGGTTGTCAGGCTTGGGTGGGTAGTATCTTTATCCATTGAACCATGACAGGGTAATAGGTCATTCTTTTCTGTGGTCATCTATTTGGCTGGTATTCTAAATGGCTCCTTTATCTGGATTGGTGTTACTTCCTGCATTTATGAGATTTTTTTTTTTTTGGTAGTAATTTCATTGGAAATGTTTCTCTGCTTTTAGAATATAATTCATAATTTTTTCATGCCCGTGATTTTTAGATTTGGTCTTTGCTCAGTGTCCCTGTTGTATTGCAAGTCTGCTGCCTTTCCAAAGCGATGGATGGGACTGAACCATGCTGGTTCACAATCTGCATTGGTGCAAGAAGAAGGGATGATAGCTTCCTTGGCTACAGTACTCACCAGGGCCATAGGCAAGAGCCTCTCTGGCTGCAAAGAGTTTTCTGAAACAATAGGTGGGGCTGGAATCTCTGGCAAGTGTTGTTTACCAAGCCAGTGGTATACCTGAAAATTGTGGCAGGCATCCCTAACCTTTCCAGTAGGATTCACAGAAACAACACGGGGGTGAAGTCCTGACCAGCTTGAAGGAGGAGCCAGAGCCTGCTTGGGTCATGACTCAACAGAGATATTGGCCAGAACCATGGCTTCACATGTATGCAGTCTTTGCCTGTACGTTGGGCAGGAAGAAAGCTTCCTGGACATGCTGACCTCATTGGTGGGACTATGATCTAACCTCAGTGTGTGAAGCCCTCACTGGGGCTTTTGGCAAAGCAGGAGCTTTGGTAGTTACTTAGTCTGTGCTGGAGCACAGGGTGGGGCTGGAGCCTCCCATACAAGCTCTGGTACTAGGGTCACAGATGATGACAAGAGCTCCTAATCACCAAAGAGGTGAAGATGGGACTGGAACCTTCCAGAAACAGAGTACTCCACCATACTATGTGCTGGACTAAAGCCATTGTAGCCTCTTAATTCTTCATGATACATCTACTGGGACTAGACCCTCTTGGGTAGTCACTGGTCCTAGGGCCATGAGTGTGGATGAGGCCTCACAGATGAGTAGTCCTAAGGAGCACAAATGAGGAAGGCTAAAGAAAGATCTGAGAGAAGTGACATAGCATGGCAGATACTACAACTATCTAACCGTAGAGGTCTGGAGGTTTGTACAGACAGGCAGGAAGTGAAGTAGTTGGGCACAATCAGAATATAAGAAGGGACAAACAGGATATCGCTCTCTTCTCTGCAGGCAAAGGAGATGCAGGTCTGCATTCCCAGTAAGCCAAGACCACGTGGAAATACTTAGATTGATAGAAATGAGTTAATATTTAAGACAGAGCTATCCAATAAGAAACCTAGCCAATAGCTAACAGTTTCATAATTTATGCAGGGTCTGTGGAACAGGCTTGCGGGAAAGTGCTCATAACAGTCTCCATTTGTGGAACTGTTTGAAAAGGATTAGGGGGTGTGGCATTATTTTAGGAGATATACCACCAGGGCAGGCTTTGAGGTTCCAAAAGACTTGGTCCATTCCAAGTTAGCTCTCTCTGCTTCCTATTTTCTGGTCAAGATATGAGTTCTCAGCTACTGTTGTAGTGTGGTGTCTGCCTGCCTGCTGCCATGCTTCTGTCATGGGACATGGACTCTCTCTCTCTCTCTCTCTCTCTCTTTCTCTCTCTCTCTCTCTCTCTCTCTCTCTCTCTCTCTCTCTCTCTCTCTCTCTCTCTCCGTGGGTGAGCCTTCAATAAACTCTTCTATAATTTGCCTTGGTCATGGTGTTTCACCGCTGTAAAATGAGCTTGTGTAGGAAGGAAGGCACTATCTCCACTCACCTTTTCTTACAGCTCTCTTCACATATGCTCTATGGCTCTATATCAGGGGCCGCATGCATAGAACTCAGAACTGGGGTAGAGTGGGGGAGAGTCAAGTTATTCTGGTTCAAATATGTCACAGTGTTGGCTGGTTCTTGACAGGACCAAGCTAACTATACAGGTAAGTGACTCCTTCCCACTTCCTCCTTGCTGTCATCAAGGTTTGGGAAGCTTTCTCAGTGGTATTTAATTGTTGTTGCTTGTTCTTTCTATGTTGTGTCTCACAGCAGGGAGGGGGGACATCACTTGGTTCCTCTCTGCTCATCTCTCCTTGCCTCTCAGCTGCTTGTCAGCAGCAGCCTTTTACCTCTGTGTCCCAAGTAAAAGGACTGAATCACATAACCTATGTAGGCTGAAGTATCCATTTTCTGGGTCCGTTGAGTCTAAGAATTGTACTGATTGTCATTATCCTTGGTGTTGTGTCTGTGTGCTAAGCTTTGTGATAGTGGGGCTGTGTTTCATGGGAAAGGTGATAACTCACATGACGGTACATAAAATTGCTGCACACACAGAGCCTAGAACACTCAGGATTGAGACTGGGAAATCATATTAGGTAAACTATGTGGACAGCCTGACCCATGATTCAGGAACAGGAACAAGGCAGCAGGTGGAACGGTCTCTAACCCCTCCCTCCATAGACGACACAGAGACAACAGAGAGCAAGGAGCAGAAGGGCAAGGTGGAGAAGCAGGTGGGTAAGAGGTAATCAGGAGAAGAATGGCTGGAGAGTGTAGAGGGTGTGTCCTGAGTGCACCTGGCATCCTCTGCCAATGTCTACAGTGGGGATGTACTACATACCTGGAACTTCCTGATTCGTCTTTATGCTACTAACTTCCCAATCACCAACAGGCGATGCCTAGAAGAAAGTCAGAAGAAACTGGCGTACCCCTTCCTGCCTACACTAGCTGAAGCTCACCCAAAATCAACCTCCAGCTTTTCTTGGGTCATAGAATTCCTGCTAAGCCTCCTGAAGCAGAGTCCTTTCCTCTCAGAATCTCCCCATCCTCCCTTCCCCACAGGAATCCTGAGTCAGGGTCTCATGGCTGAAAGAGAAGATACTTAACAATGGCCCCAGTTGTCATTCTTCTGCAAAATTAAAGAAAACACTGTGAGGATCAAACCACATTGATCACAGCACCGGTCTTTGCCTTGATGATTTAGGAAAATCAAACAGAACTGTAACTCATTTCATGGTCACATACACTCAAAGCTGTCACAGAGAAAACCAGTGGACAGAGGAAGCACCTCTGCCATTTACACTAATAAGGACACAATCTTCAGAATTAGAAAGAAAAGCATTACTGAGAAAAATATTTCTCTGATTTGCTTATAGTGGGTGTGGTGCTGTGAATTTTAGTAGCAGCCATGGATGCATCAGTAGGCGTTTTCCACTCAGTTTCACCCACCAAGGAAGTTGCCTTTCCAAAGACTAAAACTCTGGCCGAAAATGGAGCTATATTTCTTGAGAAGACATAGAAAGACACTAACACTAGAAGATTCTTTCAAGGAAATGCCACCTGAGAAATCTAGGGAGGAAGCAGAGGAACTGTCAGTATGGTAGAAACTTGTGCTTATGACCCAATAAGCAGCCTTCTTTGTTTGTTTGTTTTGTGAGACAGCCCTGCCTGTCCAGGAACTTGCTCTATAAACCAGGCTCATCTCAAACTCAGAGATCTGCCCACTTCTGCCTCCCAAGTGATTAAAGCCAGGTACTACTACATCTAAATTCCAGGAGAGCTTCTTGATGTGGATGTAAAAGGATGAAGATGTGGGACTGGGCTGTTGTGCCACACCTCTGAAGAGATGAAAGATGGCAAAGGAGAGCAAGAGGAAGAAGATGGGCCATAAAAGCCGTAGCCTTGCAGTGAAAGGCCTTTAAAGTAATACAAAATCATCAAGCTGAATCCTGAGCCTGTAATTCCTGCTCTTGGATGGTGGAGTCAGTTGAGCCAGAGTCAAGGCCATTCTCAGGCCTTGATGAAGGCCAACCTGCCTATGTGTTACTCAAAACAAATAATTGAGCCAAAATGTCCCAAACCACACCCTATTGTAGGAAGACATTCTGCCATTCTCCCCTACATGTTGAAACAAATATAAATTGCCAGCACCTTCTCATTTCCAAATCATCTCAGTGTACACACTGCTCACAGTGTGATGCCACAATTAAAGAGTTTCCAATTTGATATTCAAATTCTATGGGTAAAATAGACAATTCAAGCCAATATATGGTAACACATGTGTTCTCAGGGTAGCCAGGTATAGATTGGTCAGCATTAGAAGACAACGGTGTAGCAGTGTTCAGCAGTTTGTCTGTCTGTTCTTGGACCTTGGTTCTGCACATCCTGTTATTTCAGGTGCAGCAGGGGTTTTTTGTGTATCACTTTTTCTGAAGATGCTGAATTTGAGATCTGACTTCATTCATACATGTCAAGCTGACAGGATCTTCTGCATATATTTTGGTGAGCTAGGAGCCCCAGCCCAGCACACTGTTTGCAGAGGAAGTAGTCATGGTAATAGTCACACTACTTTTGATATGGGGACACCATTCATAAACCCAAGGTGAGTGTAATTCCTGCCAGCAACTGGAGAACTTTGCGATACAACTTTACCTAGAGAATCAATTTTGTTTGTTTTTTTAACACATTGACTATTCTTTCCCCTCTAGGAACATACAAGTAAGTGTCCCTTTCTTAGATTGAATAAAGGTGCCCACACCCTAGGTATCCCTAAAGACATATTTCCCAACAAGGAATTCTTGCATACTCACAACTTTGATATTCTTCCCAGGGCTCCTGCAATTACAGAAATAGAGACATTAGAAGGACTGTGTTACCAAAGTTAGTGATATGATTTGGTTTCTCTTCTCAACATTGGATAGAAGAAACCCTGGCAATGGAAGGGGCTCTGGAAACAAGGATAGGATACTTCACTGGAAAACCCATGATCTTTTCGTGAGATGTATCTCTAACACTTTTAGTGCTATACAACTATACAATGCTGAATCCTAGGAAGAGATGTTGTTTATAAGGAGGAGCATGCCTACCATATACTGTGTAGCCCTTTGCAAATGTCCTTGTGCTTAAGGTGCCAGTAGTTAAGGGTCTGTGTTACGAGTAAGGTTTTTCCTGTCTTGACCACCGCAGCGCCAGCACCAATTAACATACAGAGACTATGTATTTGATACAATGCTGTTAGCCAATTACTTGTTTCTTATCGGCTAGCTCTGTTTTAAGTATTAACCCCAGTTTTATTAATCTAAGTATTTCCACGTGGTCTCATCTTACCAGAGAATGGGGGCCGGTTCTGCTTCCTCCAATCTCTCCATCTTGAGACCTCCCCTACTACTTCCTCTCTCCTCCTTGTCTCCTAGTCCCGCCTATCTTGCTTTCCTATTGGCCAACAGTGCTTTATTAACAAATAAGAGAAACATATTCACAGAATGACATCTCCCATCAGGTTTATTCTTTCACCGTTCAAGAAAACAGACTCACGTATGTATAATGAATGTTGTCATGTTTACATAGTCAAACACAGCCAGAAATAGCAAAGAGAGAGAGGCAGGATTTCTACTTCAGAGAGTGAAAGGTGATCACACCTATTCATAGGCTACAATCTCTTCCTCTCTAATAAAAATTTCTTTTACAATATGGCTTTCCTGGGCACCTGGGAAGACACAGAGCAAGAGAGATCATGGATGCCATGACTCACAATAATCTCAGAAAGCAGTGCTTGCTTAGCTCACGCCTCAGGCTGCTGTATGTGGCTGTGCTCTAAAGCCTTGATTGTGTAACTGATGGAGTTTCCTCAGGAAATGAGAGATGGAGTGAGGAGCATGAAAGGAAGGAGGAACTGAGCACTTGACAATTATCATCCAACTGTCATCAGTACCTCATCTTTCCTAATGATCACTTTATGTCCAATAGATGATGAGCTAAAGCCAGAACTGATTTGAATTACAATTCATCCAATGTAGTCTCTGATACAAATTCTCAAGTTTACCTGCTCACAAACCATGGTCCAGCAATGCAAAAAGTACTGTGTTTTATGGAGTGATATTGTTGAACATGAGAAAATAGACTGCCACCAGTTTTGCTCTCTGCAGTACATCTTAGGGACTCTAGGCTTCTGGAAATTAACCAAAGCATATATAATAACACAGGAAGCATTTATTCCAAGACATTTTTACTTTTAAATTCATCGTAAAATTCTGGCATTAAATTTCTACTGGTGAACTGTGAATTGAGAGCCAAAAACAATTTAAAATTTTTCTCCACCTCTCCATAGTTCCATGTGCACATAGTTCCATGTGCATACTCTATGCACATAGCATAGAGTCTAATCTATAACTGCTGTTCATAATTTGTCCTTATCATTGGATTTGCACGGTGCCTATAGGCGTTTTGTACACTTTTGTTGCTCTTTTTGCTAAAGTTTCCCTGGTGTCCTCTTGGGACTTGGCACGCTTCCAGCAAAGATGTCTCAATACTGCAGACCCTGAGAATACAGTCACAACAGAGAAAGTCAGGGCAGCTTCGTGGCAGGAAAACAGAATGAAAGGGACAATTGTCCTGATAAACATTTGCTCTCATGACTCCTTTCAAGCAGTTTTATAATTCAGAATGGAGTTCAGGAAAATGAAGGATTCAGGTTCCAATTGACACACATCACATGGACTGCGGCAGTAAGGGCTAAATGTCTGTGGTGACTGAGTGTGAGAATATGGGGCCTGATGGCCAGGATCCCAGTCTACTTAGAGCCATGTGAGCACAGTCCAATTCCTGCACCCCCTCTGCTGTCAGTTCTTTGCATTAGGACACCAAAAAAAATTTCACAGGGCCTGCTTATAAACATTCTTAGAAACAAAACAAAACAAACAAAAAAAAAACCAAACTGTGAGATCTTTAGAGAAAAGTTGGCTACTTCAGAACTGTTCTAGGATGTCTAGTAGATGCTCAGCAGCAAGTGAGTCTAGAATAGGCATTTGGGTGGCTGGAGACCAGTACAGAACTATTGTTTACTTTCCATGATTTGCCTCAGCACAGTACGATACATCCTGCAAACAGAATGCATGTTAACACCTTCACTTTGGTGGGCAGACAAGGAGCTGTCTGTCCCTTTTCCTTTTCATCTGTGGGTAGATAGGTTTCATGTCACTGTGAGAAGATTCCCTGACAACTTGAATGAAAACGCTCCGTTTCCCCTCCCCATTCAAAAGTAGGAGGAATGAGTGCTTCCAAATTGAGTCATTTGAGGGATGTACAAAGGGTAGAGTTCCTTCACTATATCTTTCCATGATCTTCCTATCTCTCTCTTGAGTGTTTCTGATCATCATACTGGGAGGAGAATGGTGCCTATATGTCCCACATGATGGGATACTCTCCAAGCCATTTTAACTAGCTGTCACATGATAAATCTGTCCATCAGATGACCAACCCTGAATAAGCCTTCAACATGATCTGGCAGGAAAATTGGCCTGGTTCTTTGGCTAATTAATGAAGTGTGCCCCTGCATGCTGCTTCTGTCAGTGGCTGCAGTGTTTAGGTAGTCTGCACTTAGCCTGGCTAAGGTGAAGGGAATGGGCTGAACTAACATTAAGAGTGCATCTCCCCCCCCCATTGCCCACCTCTGAGAAATCTTCTCTATGGGCTCCTCTTTCATCTGCTGCTTAAGCTAGTTTCTGTAGTATAGTGGTCATCATGTTCACTTTATCCACTTATACCAAGACAGTAGCCAGGATTCTAACTCTTCCCCTTTTTTGAGAAAGTTTTGGAAGAGATCATTAACTTAGGCTAACCCATAAACTCAGTATATAGACAAGGATGACCTTAATCTTAAGATCGGCACACCTCAATCTCCCAAAGTCTAAACCTACACCTCTGTGCCTCCAGAGGCAGTCTAATGCAGTCCTGAGGGTCAAAAGGTAGTGCTTTGGGTGTGCTAGGGAAGCATAGACCTACATCTCTACCTGCTCTACCTTCCTCTTAACTAAAACTCCGTAGCTAAGCCCTGAGCATGTAGACAACATCTGATGCAGAAGGCTTTCTGTAATAATGATACCCAGTGATACTCCCCCCTTACTTCATGAAACTGACAGCTTTGGCTCCCCTAAGACACACAATCACCAGCCAACACTGAGACTCACCTCACTGAGAGGAAGGGTATTTTGCCATGTCTAGCTTGCATTTCTAGTGTGTTCACAAATTTCTGAATGAGCACAGGCCACTGCCCAGATAGGTGAGTTGGGGTCTTAGTGTACTCTAAATTGTGTGATTCTGTGTTCTTGTCCCCCGTGATGTAGTCTGATGAGCACTTCACCAGATCTCCCTAGAATGAGTCATGTCTAGAAAGTGCAGTTATTTTGCACTCCACTACATTTTGCTACTTAAGAGTCAGTTTCTGAATCTGTGACCTAAGCAGAATCACATTAATTTTTCACCTTTCAACTTGTGTCTACAGGCAGAGTTGAACACAGGTTCTTGGATTTCTGACCACTGTGTTTGTCGTGACAATGTTTGTGATCTCTGTAGTTTTGAACTCTTCAGCTATACTCTAGAAAACTGGAAATATTCCACAGCAACTAGAGATTCCTTTATCTTGTGATGTTAGAGCATCAGCTATGGAAATATTCATAGTCTTGAAACATCATAATCACCATAGCTTTATCACTTATCATTGTGCCTTGGTTTAACTCAACTTTGCAAAGGTTTACAAAAATATAAACACCATACCTGAAATCAATTATGGAGGCCAAGTCTGGCATCTAATTTCTTTTTAATTAGAAATTTGTCATTGTCTGATGATGATAGTACATGCCTTTAATCCCAGTAGGCAAAAGGCAGAGGCAGGAGGATCTTTGAGCTGGCGACAGCCTGATCTACAGAGCAAGATCCAGGACAGCCAGAACTATACACAGAGGGGAGGGAGGGAAAGAGGGAGAGGGGAAGGGAGGGAAGGAGGAAGGGAAGGAAAAGGGAGGAAAGAAGGAAAAGAAATTTGTTATTGGCCATTGGGTTACGTCACTAGGATATCTAACTGGAAGAAATACAGATATATAGCCACATCCCAAAACATAAAATCCTGGACCACCTTAGGATATTGAAGCTCTGTGCAGGAGCTGTAGGCTGATGAGCATAATTAACTACTTAGAAAATTATCTTTTTTAAAAATCCTAGTCTTCATTCCCAGCAGGGGCTTAGATTATAATAAGACAACCAGATCATGATAACTAGTATTTACACAAGTTTATCTAATCAGTGTTATTAGAAAGCAATTCCAGAATATATACTACATCTCCTTTTTTCCTGATTGGACCTTTCAATTTGGAGAAAAGGAAACAACTTGAGGAGTCCAGCTCATATTTAGTTTGTTTGCATAGGCTTCTGCTTTGGTCACTCATTCAGATGGGCAAGACTGGCTAAGCTTCTAAGTGTGGTGGTGCATAGTTTTAATCTCAGCACTTGTGAGGCTAAGTCAGGGGCATCTCTCTGAGGTAAGAGGCCAGCCTAGTCTACATAATAAGTTTCAAGCCAAGACTATATAGTGAAACCCTGTCTTAAACAAAACAAAAATGTTTGTCAAGTCAAAGACTCAGTATTAGTGTATTATGTCTTGCTATCCCAAAAGACCTAGCCCTAGGTGTTTGGTAAATTATCTATATTCTACTTGTTCTCTGATCCAATGGCCAGGTCAGACAACCCTATCTATCAGGCTTACAGTGAGTGTTACATAAGTTATATCATAACATGGCAGAGGATTTTCATACAACCTGCTCTTGGAAAATTAATCCCTTCTCTTTTGTTTATGATTTATTTATTGAAACCCAGTCTCAACACACGCCCCCAGAGATTTATTTATTATGTACAGTGTTCTGCCTACATGTAAACCTGCATGCCAGAAGAGGGAACTAGATCTCATTACAGATGGTTTAAACCACCATGTGGTTGCTGGGAATTGAACTCAGGACCTTGGAAAGAACAGACAATGCTCTTAACCACTGAGCCATTGCTCCAGCCCCAGATTAATCCCTTCTAAGGGGATGCTGCCATATCCCAAGTATCTTCACTGAGACCCATTTCTCAAAGGTCCCAGCTCCTCGATACTATCATATTGGACATGAGAAGCTTCTGTTACATTGACTTGAGGAGAACATGCTAAAACTCCCTAAAGGATAGAAGTCCCTATAAAATCATTGCTGTCCTTTTCCCCTTCTGTGAGGAATCTTATATGAATCTCTAAGAATCTTCCTTGTATCCTAGTTTCTCTAGTGGTGTGAATTATAGGCTGTTGATTCTTTGCTCTATGTCTAAAATCCATATATATATGAGTGAGTACATACTATGTTCCTCTTTTTGTGACTGGGTTACCTCAGTTAGGATAGTTTCTTTCAAGTTCCATCCACTTGCCTGCGAATTTCAAGATTCCATATTTTTTTTGTTTTGTTTTGTTTTTTCCACAGAGTAGTATTCCATTGTGTAAATGTGTCATATCTTCTTTATCCATTCTTCAGTTTAGGGGCACCTAGGTTGCTTCCAGATTCTTGCTATTACAAATAATGCTGTTACAAACATGCTTTTATTGCATGGATGTGGATCGTTTGAGTATAAGGATCATTGAGCCTAAGAGGGGGAATTGCCGGGTCCTGTGGTAGACGGATTCCCATTTCCTGAGGAACCTATACTGATCTCCAAAATGGTTGTATGAGTGGAGGAGTATAGAAGTGTTCCCCCTTTCTCCACTTCATCTCCAGCATAAGTTGTCATTGGTGTTTCTAATTTTAGCTATTCTGACAGGAGTAAGATGGTATCTCAGGGTTGTTTTTCATTTGCATTTTCCTGATAGGTAAAGATGTTGACCACTTTCTTAAGTGTCTTTCAGCTTTTTTGATTTCCTATATTGAGAGATCTCTATTCACTTTTGTACCCCATGTTTTAATAGGGTTATCTGGTGTTTTGTTGACTAGTTTCTTGAGTTTTTTGTATATTTTGGAGATCAGTCCTATTTCAGATGTAGGATTTGTGAAGAGCTCCCAGTCTGTGAGCTGCCATTTGGTCTTGTAAATTTTGTTCTTTGCCTTACAGAAGCTTCTCAGTTTGAGGAGGTCCCATTTATTAATTGTCGATCTCAGTGTCTATGCTGCTGGAGTTATGTTCAGGAAGTGGTCCCCTGTACCAATTTGTTCAAGGCTACCTCCCCACTTTCTCTTCTAAGAGGTTCAGAGTGGCTGGATTTATATTGAGGTCTTTGATCCATTTAGACTTGAGTTTTGTGCATGTTGATAGACATGGGTCTATCGCAGCCTTCTATGCACCATCATCCAGTTGTGACAGCACCATTTGTTGAAGATGCTTACAAGATCCCCAGGGCATATGGGGAGTGGGGAGGGTAGTGGGTGGAGAGGGAACTAGAAGAAAGAGAAGGGGGGAGAGGAAAGCATGAGGGACTAGGAAGATTGAGTCAGGGGAGAAATAGACGAGAGAAGAGAGAGAGGGAGAGAGAGAGAGAGAGAGAGAGAGAGAGAGAGAGAGAGAGGCATGAAAGAGGGAGCCATTATAGGTTTGAAGAGAAAACTGAACCTAGAGAAATGTCTAGAGACCTACAAGTCTGACCCCAACTACCAATTTGAGCAATAGGGGAAAGGCTACCATAAACGTCCTTCCCTGATAATGAGATCGATGCTATAATCCATCACCATCATGGAGCCACCTCATCTAATAGCTAATGAAAACAGAAGCAAACACCCATTACTCAACACTGAGCTGAACTATAATCCAAATGCAGAGAGGGAGGACCAGACCAGGGTGCAGAAACACATAGGGATAAGCTGACCTGGACAAGGAGGAACTAATGGGCTCTCAGACTGATAGCTGGGGATCCAGCATGGAACTGACTCAGGATCCCCTGAACATGGGTCTCAGCTAGGAAGGCCTGAGCAGTCCAAGGGACTTTGGACAGTGAAACTAGGATGTATTCCAGGTGCACGAAAGGACTTTTTGGGGGCACATCCCCCATGGAGGGGATACTCCCCTTAACCTAGAGACAGGGGAGAAGTTCTAGTCCACTACTCCAAATGACTTGACAGATTGGGAGATGACCCCCTCCTGGAAGGCAGCACCCTACATGTGGAGAGGGGGTGGAGGGGAGGGTAGTCCGTGGGGCATGGGAGGGTGGAGGAGGAGGGGGAATAGGGAAGAAGGGAGAGGGGAATTTTGATGGATATGTGAAATAAAAATAAAAAAAAATAAATTAAAAAAAAAAATCATTGCTGAGGTGACACTTACATAAGAACACAACATTCAGTAGATAATGTCCAGCTTTTGAATGAAAAATTACCCAGTGCAATACAGAAGAAAAACCTCCCCTAATGCACTGTGTGCACCCCAGCACTGGCATTTTTGTACTTTCTTGAATCAGGCATGGGGTTGGTAGCATTCCAGCCCCTTCTATTGTAAATAAACAGCATATGGTGCGCATGAAGACTTTTTACTATTCAAATGTGTTATCCCCTAAAACACTGGAATCATGAAAATAACCTATCTTATAAGAGCAACGGGCATCTACTTTTTATCATCATTGTCATGGGATGCTGCTCCCTGAGTCTGCACCTCCTCCTCCTGAGGAGACTCTAGGGAAACAAAATTGTCAGCTCAAAGTACCATTTGTCAGTTACCCTGGGCTTCTGCTTGGATATGAACAAAGTTATACAGAGCTAGTCTATATGGTGAGAGTTAATTCATGTAGTTTGGTGTACAAGCATGATTGCATTGCTGGTAAACATGGGAAAGAAGAGAAAGAAAAGAAGGTGATGATCTGAAGGGAAATGAACGTAAGTTTTGGCTTACTATGTAACAGGAACCTACAGCAGTTTGAAAGAATCCACGTTCGACTGGGTAGACACTGAAGTGAAAGCTTGGGGCGGGGGATGGCTCCGTGGCTAAGAATGCTTCCTGCTCTTCCAGAGTAGTTTAGATCCCACACCTACATCGGGGGAGCTAACAACTGCCCCTACCTGCCGTTCTAGGGGATCTGGTAGCCTTCTTCTGCCCTCTATAGGCATCTGCACTTTTGTGCACAAACAACGCGTGTGTAAATGTACTTTAAAAGAAGACCTGAGACTAGAGAGGGATGGCTCATCTGTTAATAGCTGTCTGCTGTTCCAGAGGTCCCAAGTTCAATTCCCCCAGTACCCACACAGTGGCTAACAACCATTTATAACTCCAGTTCCAAGAGATACAATGCCTCTTCTGCTCTCTGAAGGCAACAGGCACGAATATCCTCCACAGATATACAAACAGGCAGGATACCATACGCATAAAAATAAAATGTAACTCCTCCACAAAAAAAATCTAAATTGGGTCTGGAGTGTGATGGGTGCACACCTTTGGATCCCAGCATGCCAGAAGCAGAGGCAAGTGGATCTATGTTAATCCAAGCCAAGCCTATTCTACATAGTGAGCTCCAGGACAGCCAAGATTATATATGAAGGCTGTCTCAATAAATAAGTGAATACATAAATATAGCTAAAATGCGAATTATAGTTAAATGGCAGAATCCCAACCCCTCCCCAGTATTGTCATTACCAGGGTTCCATGGCCACCCACGTGGCCATCAGCATTCAGGCAAAATGCCCCAGCATCCTAGTTGTTAGCATTTCAGTGGTTGGTGCACATGCACCATCAGCATTCTGGCAAAATGCCTAGTCATCCCAGGGCCTCATGTGCGTGAGAAGTGGGGCCAAGTAATGTGTGTACGGTGTGGCTGTGTAAGCCCCCAAGATGCATGTCCCAAGCGGCCTTTAACAGCAGACATGCCCGGGACCACCACCTCTCTCTCCCAAGTTTTCCAGACAGGCTTGTGCAACACCCTGTTCCCTACTCTTTACTAATAAAATTCTTGAGTGGGTTTTGTTGTGTATCTTGTGGTCTGTTCTGTGCATGGTGAAATAACACTGGGCTCACTTTGGAAACCCTGTAAATTTAACACTCCTTCTGCTCCTCTCTTGTCTTCACTGTATCATCTCCACTGACTCACAGCGCCAGATCCTGTATTTATGCTTTACTGAGGAAAATGGGTCTAATATCGGGCATGAGATGTACCTATGTGGATCCACTCATCCTGCGCTGCGCACAGTAGTAAATTACTGAAGAGTGGAAAATACAAGTGGCCACTGGTATGGACCACAGTGACTATTGGCACTTGACAAAGTTGAAACTTTTCAACATTGCAGACCAACTTCTCCTGCACCTTTTACTTTTAGCTCAATATTAATGCCTTCCTTTGGGAAATTTGTGTGGTGAAGGATAAAAATGCATGCAATAATAACTCTCTCTCTCTCTCTCTCTCTCTCTCTCTCTCTCTCTCTGTTTTTCAAGACAGGGTTTCTCTGTGGCTTTGGAAGTTGTCCTGGCACAGCCTGTAGATTAAGGGGCCTAAATCACAGAGATATCTGTCTGCCTCTGCCTCCCAAGTGCTAGGACTAAAGGGCAGACCACCCCACCACCCTAATACAATAATAGCCTTTATAAACAAAACAACTTTTATAGAAAACAAAATCTTACCACCACTGAACCAGGAATTCCAATGTACCCTCCTAATTACACCAAGATCTAGGACACACCAGATCCAAAGGCTTAGAAAAGCTCACAATTCAGATCCAGAGCCTGAGGCCATTCATTAAGGACAAGAGTACTGTTAATAAATGCAGAGAAATCAAATTGGTGCAGTATGGTGGGGAAAGAGTAAGATGATTAGACCTTCCCTCTGGGGTTCATGAGGGGAACTGGCCCATATAGTAAGCCTAAGAAAGTGTAGTGTAGTGTCTGCTACCCAGAAGTCCTTTTCCCAAGGCTGTGGGCATGTGGGTCTCCATTCCTTTGGGGGCTTGAGGAAAGTTCCTGGTTATTGTGCTTGAAGTCATTCTTCATCTCTGGCAAGAGGAACTTGTGGCCCTTCCATTAACATCTAACGGGTGCCTATTGTCAAAGTCAGTGCTAGATTGCTCAACACCTGATCTCAAGGCACAGTCCAGTTCATGACTTTTCTCTCTCCTTTTAATCCTATGTGCAACTATAGAGCAGGAAGGTGTAGTCTTAGCCGGGTGGTGGTGGTGCACACCTTTAATCCCAGCACTCAGGAAGCAGAGGCATGCAGATCTCAGAGTTCAATGTAATCAACCTGGTCTCCAAGAGCTTTCAGTTCCAGGACAGCCTCTAAACCTACAGAGAAGCCCTGTCTTGAAACCTCTCCTCCACCCCCAAAAAGATGTCTTTTTTCAATTCAATGTTGCTGCCAGCCATCCTTATTCACTCTTACATCATGTCTATGTCCTCCTGGTCCTGTCCCATAGTGTCCTATCCTCATCCTCTCCACCAAAGCAGGTATCTGGCAAGCCACTCTGTCATTTTTCCTGCTCTTCTTTTACTGTGCCATGTGTTCTGTCCTTTGTTTGACATGTTTGTATAGTTTCTGACCAAATCCACCTCATAGTGAGAGGGCAGGATGGGCATTTGGCCTCTGTTGACCACTGATGTCCTGTACCCCAGCTCTCTGTGAGTTCTGTTAAGGAGTGATGGAAGTCAGAGTGGGGTGATCCTCTGAATTCTCATGTGACTTTCCAAGGACTGTAGCTGACACTTTGTTCACACTTTTAGGATCAATTTACAGTGCCATCAAATATCACTAAAGCATTGTGCCACTAGGCTTTTAAAGTTAATTTTTTGATTTTATGTATATGTATGTGAGTCTGTATGGGTATTGACACATGTATGGGAACCTTCAAGTGACACAAGGAGTTGGATCCATGAAACCAAGGGTTGTGGCTGTTGTTTTTATTTATTTATTTATTTTAGATCTGTTTATTGCGTATACAGTATTCTGTCCTGCACGTATGCCTACATGCCAGAAAAGGGCACTAGATCTCAGTACAGACGGTTGTGAGTTACCATGTAGTTGCTGGGAACTGAACTCAGGACATCTGGAAGAGTAGCCTGTTCTTCACTGTTCTTCACTGCTAAGCCCTCTCTCTCTCTCTCTCTCTCTCTCTCTCTCTCTTCGCTCGCTTCGTCGCTTCCTCTCTTTTCGCTCTTTCTCTCTCTTGCTTTCTCACTGTTTTTTTTTTTTTTTTTTGTTTTTGTTTTAGTTTTTGAGTATTGCGGGTTTCTCTGTGTATCTTCAGAGCCTGTCCTGGAACTTGGTAATGTAGACCAGGCTGGCCTCCAACTCACAGAGACCTGCTGAAATTGGGGCAGTGTGCATCACTGACACCCAGTGGTTGCTTTACTGTTTTGCACTTTTATTTGGTGGGGGCTGCCATCCAGTTTCCAAATAAACACATACACTGATGCTTATTCTTTCTTTATGAATGCCCTGCCTAGCTTAGCTGGTTTCAGCCAACTTTTTTTCTTTGGTTTTTCAATACAGGGTTTCACTGTATTGCTTTGCAGCCTGTACTGAATCCAGCTCTGTAGAACAGGCTGGCCTCAAAACTCGAACTCAGAGATCCACCTGCCTCTGCTTCCTGAGTGCTGGGATTAAAGGTGTGTGTGCCACCAATGCCTGGCTTAGCCAACTTTTCTTAACTTAAATTAGCCCCCTACTTTTGGCTCTGGGCTTTCATCTTTTTTTTTTTAATTCTCGTTTTACATACCAACCCTAGTTCCCCTTCCTACGCCTTCCACCATCCCCCTAGTTCCCCTTCCTACGCCTCTTCCACCCTCATCCCCACCTCCCCCTTCTCCTTACCACTCCCCATCCACTCCTCAAAAGGGGTAAAGGGCCTTCCTTGGGGAATACCAAGTTGAGGCAGGACTCAAGCCCTTCTACCTGGTTGAACAAGGTATCCCACCACAAGAATGGGCTCCAACAAGCCAGTTCATGCACCTGATATAGTTCCTGGTGTCTTTGGCAGCACACACACACACACACACACACACACACACACACACACACACACACCGACAGATCAAGTCCCACAACTGTTATCCACATTCACAGGGTCTCTAATTTTGGTCACGCTGTTCCCCAGCTGTCAGGCCATGAGCTACCACTAGCTTCGGTCAGCTGTCTCTGTGCACTTAGGGGTTTTTTTATTATTTTTTTTTCTGTATATCTTTCTTACCCTTCTCCATGGCTTCCTAGGTAGCTTCATGGCTGTTCCCTCTGGAGTCTTCCTCCTCTTTTTCATCCTCCTATTTCTGACAGCCCCACCTACTGCTTCTCCAGCCTAACTAACTAGTGGTCGCTCAGTGTCTCTTTATTAAACCATTCAGGTGTTTTAAACAGGCAACATAACACAGCTTCACTGAGTTAAACAAATGTAACACATCGTTGCATCATTAAACAAATGATATTCCACAGCATAAACAAATGTAACACACCTTAAAATAGTATTCTACAATACATGACCAAGACAATTAGGAGTTAGCAGACCTGTAAATATCATTATATCTCTGTACAATTTTAATGTCATCTTATACATGCATTATATAGTCATTGTTCAATGTAAATACAAAAGCAGGTTGGGTGTGGTGGCACATGCATTTAATCCTAGTGCTTGGGAGGCAGAGGCAGGTGCAGATCTCTGTGAGTTCCACAGCCACGTCTACAGAATGAGTTCTGGGGCAACCAGGGGTACACAGAGAAACATTTTCCACTTCTTCTGTTTTGAAATGATGACTGCTCTTTGGATAACCAAACAACCAAACAAAAAACATTTAATGGTAGCTCTAGGACATAGTCCTAAGATGAGTATAATTGATATCCCTAGCATTCAGAGAAAGTATCATGGCTGTAAGTAGCCACAATGTGGCTCTTGAAAGGACATAGTCCCTTCAGTTTCATAACACAAAGGTATTATGATACTATCTGACTATCATGGGTTTTTTAGGCTGTGGTCTAAACCATGTGACCTTCTTCTGCACTCTGCTAAGTGCTTGTACAAAAATAAAATTAAATATCAATTAATAGCCAGGTGTGGTGGTGTATGCCTTTAATCCTAGCACTCAGGAGGCAG
>NW_026126522.1:0-66180 GCF_943737965.1 Phodopus roborovskii | reverse complement strand
TGATGAGCATAATTAACTACTTAGAAAATTAGCTTTATAAAAATCTAGTCTTCATTCCCAGCAGAGGCTTAGATTATAATAAGACAAGATCATGATAACTAGTATTTACACAAGTTTATCTAATCAGTGTTATTAGAAAGCAATTCCAGAATATATACTACATCTCCTTTTTCCTGATTGGACCTTCCAATTTGGGAAAAGTAAACAACAAGAGGTCCAGCTCATATTTAGTTTGTTTGCATAGGCTTCTGCTTTGGTCACTCACTCAGATGGGCAAGACTGGTTAAGCTTCTAAGTGGGTGGTGCATAGTTTTAATCTCAGCACTTCTGAGGCTAAGTCAGGGAGCATCTCTCTGAGTTAAGAGGCCAACCTAGGCTACATAATAAGTTTCAAGCCAAGACCATATAGTGAAACCCTGTCTTAAACAAAACAAAAATGTTTGTCAAGTCAAAGACTCAGTAGTGTATTATATCTTGCTATCCCAAAAGACCTGGCCCTAGGTGTTTGGTAAATTATGTATGTTCTACATGTTCTCTGATCCAATGGCCAGGTCAGACAACCCTATCTATCAGGCTTACAGTGAGTGTTACATAACTTATATCATAACATGGCAGAGGATTTTCATACAACCTGCTCTTGAGACATTAATCCCTTCTCTTTGTTTTAAGATTTATTTATTGAAACCCAGACTCAAAGCCCCCCCAGATTTATTTATTATGTACAAGCGTTCTGACCACATGTATACATGCATGCCAGAAGAGGGCACTAGATCTCATTACAGATGGTTGTAAACCACCATGTGGTTGCTGGGAATTGAACTCAGGACCTTGGATAGAACAGGCAATGCTCTTAACCACTGAACCATCTCTCCAACCCCAGATTAATCCCTTCTAAGGGGACACTGCCATATCCCAAGTATCTTCACTGAGATTGATTTCTCAAGATCCCAGCTCCTCGATACTATCATATTGAACATGAGAAGCTTCTGTTACATTGACTTGAGGAGAACATGCGAAAACTCCCTAAAGGATAGAAGTCCCTATAAGATCATTGCTGTCCTTTTCCCCTTCTGGGAGGAACCTTATATGAATCTCTTAGAATCTTCCTTGTATCCTAGTTTCTCTAGTAGTGTGAATTATAGGCTGCTGATTCTTCTCTAGGTCTAAAATCCATATATGAGTGAGTACATACTATGTTCCTCTTTTTTTGTGACTGGAGTTACCTCCAGTTAGGATGGTTTCTTCAAGTTCCATCCACTTGCCTGCGAATTTTCAAGATTCCATTTTTTTTGTTTTGTTTTGTTTTCCCACAGAGTAGTATTCCATTATGTAAATGTGTCATATCTTCTTTATCCATTCTTCAGTTTAGGAGCAGTTGGTTGCTTCCAGATTCTTGCTATTATAAATAATGCTGTTACAAACATGCTTTTGTTGCATGGATGTGGGGTCATTTAATTATAAGGATCATTGAGCTAAAATTCCCAATCGGGGAGCAGATACCATTTCCCCTCTTGACTGTTGAAGTGTTGACCCTCTTTCATCTGAAGTTGAAACAACTTAGCAGGAATTCTTGAAGACCCTTCCCTCCGACTCAAACAACAACCTGCCTGAGCAGGTGCTGGAGAGCACTTGCTGAGTGTCAGGCAGCAGGCTTGCAGCCCCTGCAGGTGAAGAGGAACACAGCTTTTTAGAGTCTCTAAACTCATTTTCTTTCCTGCCTCTGTGGATACGTTTGTTTCCTTTGCAAATAAGTTTGTAATTATTCCAGTACAAAAATGAATTTTTGTCTGTTATTTTCATCATATACAATAAAAGTAAACTTGAAAGCATCAGCCATCAGTTGATGTGGTGAAATTATGGATACAGATTCTATTACACAACTTCAGTCAGGCCCTCGAGGATGACACGGTTAGCTTAAAAGGTGGTTCTTTAAGTATTTGACATGGGAGTAATGTTTCCCAGGCTGGCTCCTAACTCCTGTGTTCAAGCAATTGTTTTACCTTAGTTACCACAGTAGTTGGGGAGGACGTCATTACAGGTCAATCTTCATCCTTTGTAAAAAGTTATTGGGTGTAGACCTGGCTGACTTGACTAAGCTATTGGACAAGGCTGGCCTTGAACTCGGATCTGTCTGCTTATGCCTCCCAAGTTCTTCCATGTCTGGCCACCCCTTTGTACATTTTTTAAACTTCATTTTTATTATGTGCAGTGTTATTTTACATATGGTATGTCTGTGTGAGAGTGTCAGAGTTATAGGCAGGTGTGAGCTGCCATGTGGGTGCTAGGAATTGAACCCAGGTCCTCTCAGTGCTCTTAACAACTGAGCTATCTCTTCAGTCCTCAAGCCTGCCCCCCGCCCACACACACACACACACACACACACACACACACACACACACAAAGACAGGATTCTCTGTGAACAGTCCTGGCTGTCCTGGAACTCTGACTATAGACCAGGCTGGCCTCACAGATCTGCCTGCCTCTGTCTCCACAGTGCTGGGGATTAAAGGCCTCTGCCACCATAGCTAAAGGCCCCTTTGTACTTTTTCCCTGGTTGCTTTTTTAAAACAACCTGCTGACTATTTCTCTCCTTCCTGTCCTTTAAGTCCCTCCCTCTCCACCACCCCACATGGCATGCACTCCCTCAGTTCTATTCAGAGAAGGGCAGGTTTTAGGACAGATTCTCACAAAGAAATTCTCACTGTATTTGATTTTTTTTTGTTTTTGAGGTGTACTTATATCATCTAGACTTGCAGGCAAGCAAGCTTTGGGGATCCTCCTGTATCCGCCTCCCCAGCAGAACTCTTTCAAGGTGCTGGGTACTCTGAACTCAGGTTCCCAGCATTCCAGGCCAAGTCTATAAGCAACTGAGCTTTACCTATGACCCCAGCCCCTTTCTTCTCACTCATTTCTGATTTCACACTAGGTTATAAAGAGAAAACAATGACACCCAACAGTACATTTTCCATAACCCACAAGCTTCTTGGTCATTTCTGTAGTTCGGAGGATTATTATTCTTCTAATTTAAGAGATTCCTGAAATAATAAAACAGTAAATTTTTTTCAATACATTCTTGCGCTTAACAAATACATTCTTTGACATCATTGAATTTTCCAACTATGCTTATCCATTCTATCACTCCTTTCATTCCCCACATGTGACCAAGGCTGTCTACTGTACAGCAGAACACATTCTACTATTACTCCAGATCCTCACATTCTGAAAACCTTTCCTGTTTGTCTCTCCAGTCAACATTCCTTGCATTCTATAAATTTAATGTTGAATAAAAGGAACCATGCTCATTGAATCCCTGGTATTTTTTTCCCTCAAATCTCTTTGAAAAATCAAGAAGTTAAGATGCCATGGGTTATTGACCTATCTAGAGATTTGTTCAATTATGCTGTAGGTCATGGACTCATTGAGAAGTATAAGACTAAGCAATATGGTCTGCTTTGCTACTGTTTGGGGGTCACAGTTACAATGGACACTCTGTGTTGTGTCTGAGGACTAGGCTGTGTCCCTGTGGGCAACATCTCAAAAAACATTACTTCTTGGAATTGAGAAATTAAAAAATTCAAATTATTGATGAGTGAGGATTTAGATTTTTTGTTGGTTGTTATTGGTATTCTACATCTGCTTACTAAGGAATCAAAGATTTCTACTCAAATAACAAAAGTATTTTAAAATAAAATAGGGAGATGTTTCCATAATGTTAAGAACATACTAAAGCTCCCTACTGGATTTTATACTTTAAAAAATTGAATTTGTTACATAAGTGTATTACATTTCAATACACATCATTATTTAAAAAACACATTTACTTCACACACACACACACACACACACACACACACATATATATATATATATATATACACACATATATATAAACATAGATTTCCTTTAAATCTTCATAACATTATAGACAATTTCTGCTACCTTGAGAGATACTCTCTTCCATCCTGGTCCCCCTTATTAGGTACCAAACCTCTGTGGATAAAACCTAAGGATAAAAAAAATAATAGGCAGAATAAATGTTTATTTAGGAGAAATAACTTACAACCTAGACAGGGGAACACCTGCAAGTTCCACGGATGCTCTCCCTCCCTTTCTTGCCAGCAAAGAGCCTTCCAGGCTCCTCCTCAGACCCTAGTTCTCCCAGTTACTTCCTCTTCTGGCACCACCCCCATGGGCGTGGTCAGGCCACCGAAGCAGACAAGTGGATATCTCACTAGTTATTCCAATTGATGGTTTCATATCAGAATGTTTGAACTAGCAACCTCCTAAGAGAAAACACACAATATTTGTCTCTTTGGGTCTGGGTTCACTCACTGAGGGCGAATGTTTCCTAACACCATCAAGCCAGGCTTAAAGCTTTTCCTAGGGCTTCCCTGACTGTAAGGGCCAGAACCATCTCCAAACTCCCCTCTGTGTTCTGTTTTGAGTTCATGAAGGTAGGTGTACTCTAAAATTCCAATTAACATTAGCTTTGAACATGTGCTAAGCATGGTTGGAGCTCTCGACACTGGAGTCAGACATGGACATGCACAGATCCCAGGCACGTTAGACAGCGGTTGAGCCTCATTGTTCGCTCACACCATGTCACAAGGCCACGGCAACTGTGTTGCTGAGGAAGAAACAGAGTTCAGCTCACACTGAACCAAGGACCTGTCCTAAAGAGACGCCCTTGTGGCTCAGTGGGGAGACTAAGCCGAGTTTCAAATATTTAGTGTGTGGTTTTGGGAGGCTGAGTGGCTAAAGTAGAAAGGCAGGAGAGCAGGAAGGCAGGAGGGTCCTGAGGATCAACATGGGAGGATTTCGATTTTGATGCATATATGAAGCTCCTAAGCGGGCTCGCTGGTACACCCGCCTGCTGCCAGCGTGCCTGCGCGTGGATGCCTGTCTAATAAAGGCAGAGCATTTCCCCTCTACCCAATCGGAGTGCGACCCTGTGGGGCAACTGCAGGGCGGCCAGCGTGGGTGATGTGGCTTCAGTGGAGAGATTCATGCCTTCCATGGATGCCATGTGAATGAATATGACAGGAGGGACAGGTAATGGGGCCTAGGAGGGGTGAGGGGCAGGTGGGGCAGGAACTGTTGTGGACACTCAGTGCCAACCAGGGGGAAACACACCTTTCAGGGTTGCAGTCTAAGGGAGTGCAGAGGTCATACTTAGGCTCTTCTTTCATGGAGCTGTGGAAAATTTTGTGCCTGTTTTCAGCTCCTAGGCATCAGGCAGCAGCAACCTTGGAGTGGCAGCTCATTGGCCTTCTTCAACAACAGCAAAACAAAATTTCAGTTAGTTTACAACTTTTCAATTGTCTCTCAGGGCACATTATTGGGTGCTTTAAAGTGATTTAGCTAATAAAACTATAGACATATTTTTTTTGTGTGTATACTTACAATTTTTGAGATTCATGTATGTGAGTGTTTTGCCTGCATGTATTTTGAATGTACCACAAGCATCAGAAGGGGATGTTGGATCTTCTGGAACTGGAGCTATGGATAGTTGTGATCTGCCACGTGGGTACAGGAAATCAAACCCTGGTCTCTTACAAGAAAAACTATTGATACTAAATGCCAAGCCATCTTGGCCCCAAATTTAGGGGTTACAGAGTTAAGGTTACACCCAGGAATAGACCTCAATGTTACGGTTAGCATTGGGGTTAGGTTAGGATTTTTAGGCCCAGGAGGGTTAGACTCAGGGGTTTGATCCCAGTGTTAGGGTTAGGATTTGGTTTAAGGTTAGCAAAAACCCAAATTCAGGGTTGAACCACAGGGTTAGACATAGCCCGGCTGTTATATCCAAGGCATGAAATATGTTTTCATATACTATGTCAATGCTAAGGCACAAAAGAATGTCTCAAAAGAAACCTTACATTTCTATAGGAATTTCTATAAGGAAAATTTCTATAAGGAAATTTTCGACTGTAACTATGACTTTGCCCCTGTCCTCCTTGAATACATGCTGTGTGTGCATTGCAACATATGTGAAGGCTATGATTGACATTCTTTTCTTCAGTTGCTTTGCATCCCTTTTACAAAGTCATATATGTGTGCAATGTGCCACACACATGTGTGCAGGTATGTGTGAAGGTCAAAAGAGAATTAGAATTGACAGTTGTGTTCTACCACATTGTGTGTTCTGGGGGTTGATCTCAGGTTATTGCTCTTGAGGGCAGGTTCCTCCACATGTAGAACAGGCCATGTGGTCCCTAACCTCAGGTTTTGAGACAGATTCTCACAAAGAAATTCTCACTGTGTTTGATTTTTGTTTTGGGGTGTACTTATATCATCTGAACACTGGCAAGCAAGCTTTGGGGATCCTCCTGTATCCACCTCCCAGCAGAACTCTTTTAAGGTGCTGGGTACTCTGAACTCAGGTTCCCAGCATTCAGGCCAAGTCTATAAGCAGCTGAGCTTTACCTATGACCCAGCCCCTTTCTTCTCACTCATTTCTGATTTCACACTAGGTTATAAAAAAGAGAAAACAATGACAGCCAACAGTACATTTTCCATAACCCACAAGCTTCTTGGTCATTTCTGTAGTTCGGGAGGATTACTTATTCTTCTAATTTAGAGATTCTTCAAATAATAAAACAGTAAATTTCTTTCAATATATTTTTTGCTTAACAAATACATTCTTTGACATCATTGAATTTTCCAACCTGCTTATCCATTCTATCACTACTTTCATTCCCCAGTGTGAATGAGCTGTCTACTATTACAGCAGAACACATTCTACTATTACTCCAGATCCTCACATTCTGAAAACCTTTCTGTTTGTCTCTCCAGTCAACATTCCTTGCATTCTATAAATTTAATGTTGAATAAAAGGAATACATGCTCATTAAATCCCTGGTATTTTATTCTGTCAATTCTCTTTGAAAATCAAGAGTTAAGATGCCATGGGTTGATGACCTATACAGAGATTTGTTCAATTATGCTACGAGGTCATGGACACATTGAGAAGTATATGACTAAGCAATATGGTCTGCTTTGCTACTGTTGGGGTCTGTATTACAATGTACACTCTGTCTGTTGACTGAGGACTAGGCTGTGTCCTGTGGGCAGAAAATATACAAACATTACTTCTTGGAATTGAAAATTGAAAAAAATTCAAATTATTGATGAGTGAGGATTTAGATATTTGTTGTTTGTTATTGCTATTCTACATCTGCTTACCTTTTCATCACCTTAAGGGCTAAAATTTACACAGATACAAGTGACCTAAAGAATTGCCATTCGTTTGTGAATTGGGTCATTTTCATTTGATGAAAGGAACAATGAACTACATGTTAACCTTTTATTTTTATCTGAGTAAAGTTGAAAAATGTTGTGAATTGTAGTCATAAAATATCATGAATTATAAAATGGCAGAGATGTCAGTGATGCTAAAATGTGAAGTAAAGTGTAAGGTAGGCCAGATGCACTGGCTTGTAATCCTACATACTGGGCAAATTCACCAAATTCAAGGCCAGCTTAGAGAGTATAGTTTTAAAATATTGTATACTGATTTTACAAAAACAATTTTGCATCCAAACAGTAGGTAGAATTGGTGTACTTGTTATCAACAGGAAGACAAATGATTGTTGTAGCCACCAAGCACTGAACTCTCACGTGATGGAAACATGTGTACAGGCTCTTTAAGATGCAAGTGAGGCATCACAGTAGCAGTGTGCAAGATAGCTAGTGTTGAATCCCCATTCTATGGATGGGGAAATTGATTATGGAGCTCACAGGAAGCCTGGGTAGTAACTATTAACAGCGATTAGAATAGGTTTCAATCGAAGCTGGAGTTCAATCTATCTGGTGGTCTTCTGTTCTCTAGACAGGCTGTTCTGAGGAAGGAAAGAGCTTGTGGCAGAGCACCTGCTTTGAATTGTGCAGCCATGCACTATATCTCCAACAGAGCAAATGAACCCTTGAGTTGAGAAAAATTAAAGTTACTTCTCTTACATCAGAAGCAAGAGACCTTTGCTATCTAGAATTATACTTAAATGTGCCTTTGCACAGTAATCCATGATTTCATAAATTGTTCTCTTAATTTGCAGACGTCCCTACATTTATGCCTGTGCCCCAAATCGCAAAGATGTACGTAAGATTGTTGTTATCATACAGAGCCAATATTAACATCCGTGATGATGAAACTGTACCCCTTGATTAAGGTAGGTATCTATCTGACAATTCGGGTATGAAATGGATTAGATCTGGTCCTTGTTTGGTTTTGTGGCTGGGTCAAATATTGACCAAAACCTACTCAGGAAATAGAATGATTATTTGCCCTATAATTCCACATAACGGTCATCATGAGAGGAAACCAAGGCAGGCGCTCAAATCAGGAACCAGAGGCAAGAACTCAAGCAGAGACCATGGTGCTGCTTTTCCATGGTTTTCTATGCTACTCTGGACCACTTGCCTGCCGAGTCATGCCAGCACCTCCAGGAAGCTGTACCCTCCCATGTCAACTCAAATAAGAAGGCTCCACAGACCTCCCCAGAGTCCAGTTTGATAGACCAAATTATTCAAGTGAGAATCCAATTTTCCAGGTATCTTCAGTCTGAGTCAAGTTATCAAAACAAGTGAACAACCTAATCCACTACAACAACAACCAACCACTGCTGGTGAAATTGTTTAATGTCTAGGTGTGGTGGCATAACCCCGAACTTCACCATTTTCAAAGTTTGATGGTGATATTAGAATTTAGGCAAGCTTGGGTTTCTTAAGAAGACCCAGTCTCAAAGAGAGTAGGACAGTATGTATAACCTAATCATTTTGTCCCATCTAAGGTGAACTATTCAATGCAATTGTAAGAATGTTGATCTGACTTTCTTGAATTGAACATGTTTTTTTTTAATACTATACCCACAGGCTACCCAGAGAGACAATGTGGAGTGTGTTTCTATATTACTGACACAGGAGCTGATCCCCATGTGAATGATCTCAGTGGGAATACAGCCCTGCACCATGCTGTTTGCAGGGGCAACACAACAATTGTCAGCAAACTGCTTGAATGCAATGTAGATATTGAAGGCAAAACAGAGGTAAAGATCAGTCAACTTCATTCCCATTGTATTTCCAGCGATAACAATCAGATCCACTTTCCACATTCCAAATCTCAAGTGGTCTCACTAAATCTGTCAGTGTAAAACATTTTCTCCAGGTAATACTATTCATAGTTTTGTAGGTAGTTTAAAGGAACACGTCACTGCATATTTTGTTTCAGAATTGGGTTTCATTTTAAAATTAAGCAAATGGCCAAGTTCATGCCCATACACACTTCACCTACACAGGAAACAAAAAAATGAATTAATTGTAAGGAAAATGTCTGTAGAATGAACAGAAATCTGTTGTAAATAAGATAGTGATGTGATTTGTCTCTCAGAGGCGAGGCTAGAGTGGAAACGAGAAAGGTCACAGGCACTCAGGCAAATTTGCAAATTTGATCATTGAGGAGGATAGTTTTTATTTAACTGTTCCAAACTTTCTAGGTACATAATTGAAAGGTCCAAAAATGTGACACCATCTTAAACAAGGAACAACTCCATTGTAATAAATGGCATAAGCTTGAGTCCATGAAGGCCCTGAGTCAAGTTTATCCAATACTCAAGCAGTTCTCAACCTGTCCTTAATAAGGCTGGGATACCCAGAGATGCAGTATCTGGCTCCTATTGAACACCAATGGAGGAAACTGTTGCTAGCTTTGTCCCATCAACATGTGCCCAATATACCTGTTCCCTGCCTGACTGTCCAATTAAATCAAAGATGCTTAGAATTCCCCAAGTCTCTTTAGGAAGGCCTGTGTGCCTTATCCAGGATCCTGCTCACTATTTTAGATGACTGGTTGACCCCTGCACAATGTCCATTTCTGCAGAATAAAGGTTCTTTGTGTGCACATACTATTTGAGTCTGGGGGCTTTCTCCAACAGATCCTTGGACCACTACAATAGGAAATGTTAAGTTTGGGAGATAATAATTCTTGGTATAGGGAAGAGAAAGTTTTTGAAAAACAGATTGAGAAACTCTCCAGAGATGCCACTTGAGCTCTGTCATTCAACAAACTGTGGCAAACCTACACTCTCATGTTTAGGCTTGGGGCAATGGAGGCCCATCTCTATGGAGCTAAGAAGCTTGGAACCAGGGATTGTTTGTGGAGAGCTCTGAGGATTGGTATTCATAGGCGATGTTTAACAGGGGAAAGGTGTGTCAAAGGGAAGGGAGGCTATGTGTGTGTGAAACTGTAGCAGGACAGAAGGAAAACCTATCTTGTTGCTGACAAAACCTGTTATAATTTTTCTTTTGAGAAAAAGAAATTTGAGAATTATAAAATAATTCTTTTTTCTTTGCATTATGGCTTGACACCATACAAGCTTGCATTATATAGAAAACCAACACGAGATGGCAGAATTTTTAATTCAGGCGGTGCTATTAACACATTAGGAGGTTAAGTCAAGAGGTACTGTTTCTTCTTTGTTACAATCTTAGTGCTGTTTCTGAGCGTGACATTGTAGAAGAGGGCTACTAACATGATAGGAGGAAGACTGGTTCAACTCAAAGAAGCACATATTGAGAGAGCCCAGCACACAGGGAGTGTGAGCAGGAAAAGGGATTGTTCCAACCAAAACAAAAGAACAGTGTGTACCAGGGCTGAGCTTCCCATTTAAAAACAACAGTTTGCCATTCGCAAGCTGATTTTATTGCTGATTTTCCATTTAAAGCAAATTTGCATTAATCATGTTTACTTTGAAAAGTGTTAAGTTTATTTTTGATAGTGAAATTTATAATAATTTTAGTGAAGTCTATTTTTCATTCTGTTTTTTATGTTTCTGTAATATACTATGGTCAACAGATAGAGTTTTTGCTGACTTCCTTCACTGAGGGACTATAATGTGTACATACATGCCAAATTAATCTTTTCATTCCCAAGTTGATTTTGATCATAGCGTTTCATCACAGTAGTAACAGTTCTAAGTAGGACATTTGGTGATTTCACGATAAGTTCCAGCATTAAAATGGAAAGTATTTTTTTCTTTTTGCCCATTATGTCAGTTTATAGTCAGATGATCTAAAAAGTAAATCTTTTTTTCAAAAAAAGAAGTAATTGTGTGTGTGTGTGTGTTTCTGTGTGTGTACACTTTAATTTTATTAAAATAACTTTTGTAAATTCATATATTCTGATCATAGTTTTACCATTGCTAATCTGCATGGACTTGCTTTCTGTCAGAGGACATGTATACTCTGATATTCCTAATTTACGTCTTATGACAGCAGTGTGTGATGATATATATTGTCTTTGAACGTTTTAAATCAAAGCTTCTACTTTTGTTTGCTTTACTTGTACACTTCTCCAGACTAGCACATTGGGGAGCCTCTTTCAAATTTTCCTATCTCCAACCTCCCATTCACTATAAAAGTAATGGGGTTATAGACCTGTTAGAGTGTCTGGCTGTTTCTTGAGTTCCAGGTACTCAAAATTCTAGACTAGTGTGACAAGTGATGTACCTGCTGAGCCATCTCTTGGACCCTAGAACCCACAAGTTTTTAGAAGTAGACTTTGAAGCTAAATTAATGTAGTTATTATGAGCATATTGCTATTAATCATGGAGCTGAGGCTACTAAGTACAGAACACTTTCAATTAGACCTCTGATCCTCTTAGTTGGCATAACTGGATTTTCTCACTAATGAAGGCCATTTAAGGTATTTATGTCTCATTTAGTACAAGATAAACAGAAATTGTACAACTATCACTTTTAAAGCATGCAAGGGAAATGTTTGTGTCTTTGACATTGTATATAGCATAGACTTCAAGATTGGGGACCTGGCCCAGATATTAAATACTTAACACAAAAAGCAAAGAGAATTCAGAGTTCAATTCCTCAGAACTCAGAAAAGGCCTGCTATGCTAATGTGCATCTTTAATCCTAAGGATCCACCAGACTGCCTGGAAACTTAGACCTTAGGTAGCATGCTTATACAGTTGTTAACAACAGGAGAACCTGCCTCACAACCAAGGAGAAAAGGACTGGCAGTCAAGGATGCACATACACATGTGAACAGGAACACACATTAAATACGGAGTTAAAAAGTAACATTAGATGGGAGGGGAGGGTAGTCAGGATGCATGTGGGGGGAGAAAGAGGGTAAGAGGAAGGCAGGGAGGCAGAGAGGAGGAGGGAACTGGGATCGACACATAAAATAGTAATAATAATACAATTATGGAACATGTATGCTATGTATATTATATTTAATAAAAATTTAATTTATAGAGTATGGGCCATAGCCCTGGTAGTATAACAGATGCTTAGCAAAAAAAAAAAGTAACATTACATCACTGATTTAATAAGACTGGGATCATTATTTGTGAAAAGACAGTGAAGATAATGGTCAAAGTTGAGATCCCTACAATTTCCTGGAATTTGTCGTAGGGGTGGTCTCAGCATGACACACAAAACTAACTGAACAATGAAACAACTAGGTTAAAGGTTTCAGCATTCACCATAAATGAACTATTGAAGCCATCTTGAAAGTACCACAAATGTCATGGCTTTCAAGAATGCATGCAGAGGGACACATACAAGCAAAAAAAAAAATACTTCATGACATACTGAACACCCCTTATGTAGAGTATAGCAATCAATGAAATGCCTCCAAAGAATCATGCCAGGTATATGCCATTTGTGGAGCCTTATGGTCACGTCAGCACATGAGTGGAACAAGAGCACTAACTCCTGGGTACAAAAATAAAGAGGCTCTGGAGCCATCAAAACAACACCTGTGTTAAAAAAAAACCACTGCTCTCTTGTGTGTGTGGCTGACAGAGGACTGTTATAATCAAAAGGTAAATTATGTCTGATTCTTCTCTATGAGAAAAGATGGAAAGGACAGCAGTCAATAATACTAACCAACTAGTGAAAGATTGAATTCAGAGATATTTGACTAGGCCTCTTTGGCCAACCTTTAATCCTAGAATTTGGGAGGCAGGAGGCAAGAGAGCCTCTGTGATTTCAAGGCCAACATGTTCCAATGATGGGTCTAAAGCGGGTAGTACATAAGGGAGATCCTGTTTTAAACAATATTTCTAAATATCTAATTTAAAATATATTAGGAACTCCAAAAAAAATTTAGAATCATGATGTTTTATATGCATATTAAAATAATTACTTTAAATAAATGTCTGAGTATACGGAACATCTACAGAGGGCCTAGAACAGAGAAAAGAGCATGAAAGACTCAACAATGGTAAAATTTTTATAGTGCATTATTCTAACTGGTTTTACCTTCCCTAAAGAAAATATGAAATACTGAAGATTTTAGCTCCTCAAAAGGAGTTAAGGATATCAGCTATAAACACAGTTATGGTGTACTAATATTTTGGAAAGTGAAAACTGATTCAGAAATGAATTCAAAGCACATCTAACTGTGACAATATATTGTCAAAACATTGCTTATTTGAACTTCATGCAGATATCTCAACTGTCTTTGAATAAATGAGAAAAATTAAAGCAGCACATATCCACCATAGTCGCATTGTTAGAAATATGGTTTTCCTTTAGTTTTATGACAAATGACTTGTATTTTGTACTGCATGTATTTTTCACAGTTCAGTGACTCTCAAGGGTATTTATGTCTCAAAACAAAACTACCGTACCCAATCACTTCCATTTCTTAATTTCTTCCTAACAATGTAAATAAAATCATGTGTCTTTTCAATTGCTCAGTGATTTCTAAATTAGAGATTTGGCACACTCTATAACTGTTTCCATTGGTAATTTCCCATTTTAAAAGGGTGGAATTATTTTTCACATAGTCTTTCATAGCTAATGACATTGGAAACCATACTAGGAGTGAATCCAAATGACCTCTGTCCCTCAAGTGGTGAGGTGAAGAAGAGAATCGCTACTCTGTTGCAATGCAGGCACCTTTTCTTCCACCACATCATTATTAATTTTGTGGTTCCTGGCATTGTGGTGGTGAGGACTGCCTGAGGCATCCTGCATGTTCAGCATAGCCTTCCCTACTGAGCCATAAATCTAGCCTACAAGTAGGTGGTGCAGATGTCAACACCACAGGTCATGAGGAATTCTAAGAGGGCACACTAAATTTCTGTTATTTTAAATGGGACCTAAAGTGATTGTTCCATTTCTAAGCACACAGTGCATGTCTGCAGTGAAGGATGGAGTGAGTTCATAGCTTATGTATGTAAGCTATGTACAATAATTCCATGTCAGAAGCTGACACATGGAACTTGCTTCTCCAGTGTCATGGCTGCTTCTCTGCTGCTTTTTCACCAGAGGTAGTGCTGGGGGGGTGCATTACTACCAAGGGGATCTTTCCAATTTTTCTACTCATGAATGATGAGAGATGGTTTCATGAGCATCCTTGTAAATATACACCTAAGGCTGGGAAGACAGCTGGATCTAAACATCTTCTTCCCTCAATGGGGACAAGGAAAGCAAACTTGGTGTCCTAATTTGAGCTGTTTAGTAAAGTTCTCTGTCCCTCTTCTTTGTCATGCTGCTTGGTTTCATACAAAGGACAGTAGCTGTACCTTTAGACCCAGTGGTAGGATTTTGCCTCAGATACTGAGCAACTTCTCCTAAAAATCTGAACAATGTCCTCTGTTTTCATGAACAACAAAAACTGGTATATACTCATGGGATGCATTTCCATTTGGGCTCTGGCTGTTTCTTTGGCTTGGTTTTGAGATACAGTCTCACTGTTACATAGTTCTACCTATTTTGAAAATCATAGGGATCCAGATTAAGAATTGTGGCGCACACAACAATCTGAGAATTTTTTCAAATATCATTATCAACAACCAAAGGAAAAACAGCATGAAGCTGTTTTCTGACACAATCAGTTGGGGACACTTATTCTAGGAATGATGCTGTTCTCCATCGGTCTGACAGAATTCATTTAAAATAATCACAATAGTGTATGGGTGTTTATTTTTAGGAATTATGCTTGAAGTAAGTTTATGTCTTCCTTTAATATGAAATATATAAAACATGGATGAATTCTGCATGAAGAAATTCCATACAGGTGAATATTTACTCTAGAATAGTCTGTAAATTGGTCTCAAAGAAATGGGGCAAATTATCTCTTTACATATTTTTATATGGTATATCTATAGAATTGTAATAAAATGCATTTTGCTTATGTTTTTATAAGGACATCGCAGTACTGACCCAACTGCTTTTGGCAGGTGGGTTTGACAATATGTTAAATCTATGGAAATTCAAAGAGAACAAACTAATTCTTAAGTGAGACTCTCAGATGGCAACTCTTTCTATATATTTAATATTTCTTTGTCTTACAGTATTATCTACATATATTTTAAACTGAAAAGTTGTTCTGTTTAGGGCATATGGACATGACATTTCTACTCAGCCATCATTTCCACAGTGTCTACTCTGTTTTAGAAAATGAGCCTCTTGATGTTACCCAACATTGATGTCCATCTGACATTCCTCAGCTTTCCAAAACCTTGTGAAATCACTTAGCATGAGATAGACCTTCATTGCATCTATGCTTCTGAGAGCCCTGAATTAGGGATCATTCTGAGTCGTCAGACAGTATTACAAAATTTAACAACCTACTTTCCTCCTTAGACACCTTCTCCTAGCATGCAGAGCTTTGTGTCAGCCATAGCGACTTTCACAGTTCTGTGCTCATTTTGATTGATCACTTCCATAATAGAGGACAACTCTGCAATCTTGTGTGTGACTATGCATCAATAACACATTTGATACACATTGGTAATAGCTTATTTGCTCCAAGTTCAAAGATGCAAAAATAATGCCCAGCTAATATCCAAAGTGTAGATTCAAAATTCCCTTATGCTACAAATATTCAAAAGCATACCTTAAAAGAAATCACATTATTTCAACTTAGAATTCTGCACGGAGTTTTACTGTTACTTACTCATGCTTTCACCTTGTTAAGTTCATAGAAATCATTGTTTGGAATAGAATCAGGCAGATTGTGGCTTCAAGATTCACTCATGAATGGGCTGCTAAGGAATAGCTTTAATGAGTACCCAAACCTATAGTATCTTGAGGATGCTACTAAACAGGAATCTATTCTCTGGTCCACAAAGGAAGTTTTAAAAGATAACATCACATTCAGTGATAACCCACCAAATATCATGACAGAGACGCTGTGTGGTGCTCTAAGGAAACATCACAACTGGAACCTGGATACTAGTTTCATTGAACCTTTAATATAGACCTTCATGTTTTGCAACCATACAAAAATGGCTAGGGAGAGACTATAGTCTTCTGTATTGTGTGTGTGTGTGTGTGTGTGTGTGTGTGTGTGTGTGTGCATGTGTGAGTGTGTGTGTGCATGTGTGTGTGTGTGTGCATGTGTGTGTGTGCGTGTGTGTTATCCTTGTTCTCTCTGTGTGCTTCTGTGTATGTTTTTGTTGGGCTAATATTTGTGGACTGGAATGCCTTTCTTCCATAAGAAATAATGTTGTAAGGAAAATGTCGCCAAACATAATCAAACCGACTGAAGGACAAACTGAAAAGTACCTGGGAAATCACTAATGTAATGTGTTAGGAAAAGAAAAAATTAATTCAGGCATTTGATAAATGTTTTATATGATTGTTAAAATATTGCTTTTTATAATTTATCACAGTGCAGTAACACCACCTACACTGCTAAAATCAATACTCAAGAGAATCTGTCCACCCCTCTACAGGTAAGATTAATAGTTAATACCACTCAGGTACTTCCATATTGTCAAAAAAGCTTTTTGCCTTTCAAAGAAATTATAAGAAAAATCAGATATACTTGTTCTGTCCTTTTAAATTGCCACCTATTATTTTCAGAATTATTTAACATATGTTTTTCTGAGAAAATTTCCAATCTCAAAATATAACAACAGAAACATATACTCTTTCCCTAAAACAAACCACTGATGCATGTAGTATCTTTTTATAAATAAAAATATTTATAACCTAGTCCACAGTATCTGCCCCTTTAATTACCTAACCACAAGTTGGTTTGTTACAAATTGAATTTTTCTTTTATTTTTATAATAAGCACAGTGTATTTATACCAATTGTTATTATATACATCAGTGTCAAGTAAGGTGATCATGATTATAAAGAAATCACTGTATTTCACTTTTCATTAAGTTTGTAAGACTAAATGTAACTGAGTTTTCATTTTTTCCTCTATATAATTTCTCTATTTAGGTACATTAGATAATTCACAAATGGCTTATATTTTTCTTTAAATTATGGCCATGTAATGTGAATATATAATGATATAAGACATAATATATTTGTTAGAATACCTTCATTAAGAAATGAATGGGTTATAAGTTCTGTATGCAGTGCCGCAGGATTAAACACTGCCATTATAATTCTTCTGAGGCAAGCACTGTCCCTACTGACTAGCTGGCAGAATTTTTCTCTATTAGTGAGTGTGGGCTATGGTGACACTAGGTTCATATGCTACAAGACATACTTTCTAGAAAAATGTGTCATAATAGGAGGAAAGGTGAGAAAAACATCATTCTGTAATGGAAGGCAGTGTCTGGTCCATGGAGTGTAGGGAAGATTCTCAGAGTGGGGGGGAGAGCACCACAGGGTAAGAGCTTTCAGCAACTGTCACCACAGCATCTTTCACACCTACCCTATCTTTGGAGAGCATGCCAGCAAGGGAATAGTGTAGAAGATCTGAATGACGTACTTGTTAAGTGACGAGGTGAAAAAATTAGTATTAATGTAATGTGAGTCATTTTCTATCAGAGCATTGAGTTTTTTCTTTGTGGTGAAGAGGATTGATGGAGGTCTCCCTACATGCTAAAATCACATTCTCAGACATTTTTTAGTGGGGGAAAATGTTCTACCCCAGCATGGGCAATGCCAGGTGTTTTTGCAGCTGAAGTTTCACAAGCTGAAAATGAAATAGAATTGTTTTATTCCTTTTAGAGGCCAGCTGCTAGTATTTAGTGTAAAGTTTGGCTCAGTGGTGTGGTATATTTTGGAAATTAAAATATTTACCTTTGAGATATTATTTCCTTGGGATTGCTTCTCTGTCCCACATCCCTTCCATGTTTCTCTCCCTGGAGAATCAGGTCAGGGCCCATAACTACTGTAGGATATTTCCAATAGCCCTTGCACCATGGGAGCGATAGCAGCTGATGCACTGAACTTCTTTTCTACTGCAAATGAGCAAGGAAGCATACCTACACCTGGGGTGCTTTAGCATCTTCCACAGAAGCAGTCCAGGGAGAGTATACATACTGATCTCTCTGGAGCTTTGCCACACCAGAAGCTGGAATTAACAAGGTCTTTGTCCTTGGCCTGCTTGTGTTACCTATGTGTTGCTATACTACAAAGGGCAGTCACCATAGACTGAGTTAGCTTTCTGTGTTTGGAATTTTCATCCTCAATGAGATAAGGTCACCTCAATTCTTGGAGAAGCTCTTTGTACTTCTGTACAAGATAGTACAATCTCTGCATTTCTCCCAGGAACCACTAGGTCCTGAGACAAAACCAGTAACAGGAATGATGTGCTTCACTTTAACACTTTCGTCTGTGATAGTAATTCTATTCAAGATGCCAGTTTCTCTGTCATACAGTGCTCAAGAATATAGGTGTTTTGCACACCAGTTTATTGTAACTTGTAAATATTAATAGAATTTCTACTCTCTGGATTTTGAAACACACAACAAACTGAAAATTAAGAATTATCCATGTATTTATTGTCTAAAGATGTGTACTCACTTTAAAGGCTGACCAGAATTTCTGCCAGTGTATACGTAGTTACAAGATATTAGCCTAGGCATTAAAATGCTCATATTTTCTAAAGAGGCTTATTATTGCAGTTAAATAAGGATCAGGATAAACAAATAGGCCGGAATACATGTTTATTCAGGGAGAAATAACCACAACCTAGACAGATGAACATATGGGCGTTCCACCAGATGCTCTCCACTCTGCCTCCTGATAGCAACAGAGGCATTCCCTGAGCATCCTCCTCAGACCTCTTTCCACAGGTCACTTCCGCCCTGGCTCCACCCCCCCAATGGGCGTGGTCAGTGCCACAGAAGGAGACAATGTGAATATCCCATAATGTATAACACATTTTTGCTTTCTATTTTGTAGCTAGTGGAAGAATGAAACACAAGAGCTCACTCTGGTAACAGTATTTAAATTTTAAATACAGTGAGTTATGTACAGAATATAAAGGCTGAAAACTGGCACCATGATTTCCTCTGTCCAATACAACTCCAACTTCTTTATGTATCTGTTAATCATGGCTGAATAATTATTTGCTTAGAGCACACAATATTGAACTGACTGATTATATTTCTGAGACAGTGTGAAATGCTGTTAATAATCCATAGCTAAGGAGATGATTCAGTGGATAAAGTGCTTCCTGTTCATATGTGAGAATGGAGGTTGTGTCCAGAATCCACATGAGGCCTGATGATCCCCTGTGCATCTATAATCCTGGGGAGCTAATGGTGAGATTGGAGGGTGGAGTACAGGTGAACCTCCCTGAAGTTTGTTGGAGAGCATTCATGAATCTGAAATCCAGCCACAAAAACCTAAGGTTGAAGGCTAGGGTCAACCCTCAAATCTGTACTGGGATCACCACACCTGCACATGGCATGTATGTACCTGAAATGACATATATACATATATTGTATAACTTGCCATGGTACATATATACAAAAGCATTATTTAATCCCTATTCACTTATATGCTTGGGGGCCCAAATTTTCTCCTGGGAAGAATGTGGTTTTGGAATGTTGAAGACTCATCCAAGCTTTGTGAAGATCACCTCAGATTGGGCTTATAGACATGCTTTTGTACAGCAGGTTATTAGCGCCCCCACCTGAGTTCCACCCCTCTGGAGAAAGCCAACGTAGGAGGAAGGTAAGAGAGAAAGGTTAGTCCACTGCTTACCTACCAGAAGTCCTGAAGTTTTGAGCTCTAAGCTTTAGTTAGATGAAATGAGCCGAGGAATAATGATGCTCTACAGTGCCCTATAAGACTCAGCACTATAAAGAAATGCTTCATGGAAAAAGGAACTACCAGGCAGTGGTTTTAGCATTTCCTTAGAATAAAATATTAAAACTATCTCGAAGGTACCACAAATGCAGAGCTTGAGTATTCAGGCAGAGTGATTCTTAGAAGCAAAATAGAAAAACTTTCATGACATACTGAACATCCCTCTTAAAATGCAGTATTGCACTCACTGAAGCATCTGAAGATTCATGCCAGAGATATGGCTGTGGGACACTCGGGACATGAATAGAATGGGAGAACTAACTCCATAAGCACAAAAATAGAAAACTACTAGATCCATCAGAACAAAACATAAGTACAGCAACAGCTCGTGTGTGTGTGTGTGTGTGTGTGTGTGTGTGTGTGTGTTGTTTTTTTTAATCACGTCTGTTCATCTAAATTATGTCTGTATCTTCTCCATGAGAAAAGTTGGATAAGCAGCAGTCCTTAATCCTAATCAACAACTGAAGAATGAATTCAGAGGTATTTGACTAGGTTTGTTTTGCCCATGCCTATAATCCCAGAACTTGGGAGGCAGGTGGGTCAAGAGACCACTGTGATTTCAAGGTCAATATGTTCCATGGAGTAGATATAAAGCCAGGTAGGCCACATAGTGATCCTATGTTCAAACAATATTTGCAAATATCTAATTTTACATATGTTAGGCACTCCAAAATAAATTGTTTAGAAAAGATGCTGCTTTATATGAATATTAAAATAATCACTTTCAAATATATGTCACAGTGTAAGGTTATCTTCAAAGAAGCAAAAACAGAGGAATAAGAAGCATGTAAAGATTCAACAAGGTAAGAAATTTGCCCTGAAATACTCTATCTGGTCCTGCCTTCCCCAAAAGAAAACAGAGAGTTAAACATTTTAGCTTCGAAAATGAGTTAAAGAAACCAAAGTATAAATACAGTTATGTTATTTTTCTAATACTCTAAGTAACAATTAATTCAAAAAATTATTCGTAAGCACATTTACTTGTGAACATATATTGTCAAACATGACATATTTCATGTTAATGTTGATATCTGAACTGCTGCTTTCAATAAATGAGAAAACACAAATGCAGCACATATCTGCCATAGTCTCACATTGTAGCAAATTGCATTGTAGAGAAATATGGATTTTTCTTGAGGTTAGAGATAAAGTCTTCTATTTTGTACTGTTTGCTGTTACACAGTTGAGTGCCACAAAAGTGTAAGTATATCACAAAGGAAACTACAGGACACAATCACTTCATTTCTGGATTTCTTTAGGTTTCTAATTTTAAAAATGTGAGCATTCTCCATAACTTTTTTATTTTCATTTTTTATTTTACATATGGATCCCAGTTCACTCTCCCTTCCTCCATCATTTACCTCCCTCTTTCCCTCTCCCTCCCTCTGTGCCCCAGCCACCCTCCCATCCCAACACCACCCATTCTACATTTAGGGTGATGCCTTCAGGAGGGGTCATCTAAAGCTGTCAAGTCATTTGGAGTAGTTACTAGGCCCTCCCTCCTGCCTCTAGGTTAAAGGGGTATCCCTCCAAGGCAGAGCGTGCTCCCAAAGTCCTTTTGTATGCACCTGGGATATACATCGTGGTTCTAGGATCAAAGGTCCCTTAGACTGCCCAGGCTTCTAGTTGAGACCCATGTTCAGGGGGTCTGAGTCAGTCCAATGCTGGATTCCTAGCTATCAATCTGGGGGAAAATTAGCTCCTCTTTTTCAGCTCAGCTGTCTCTATCTGGTTTTGTAGACTTTTCTTGTCTTCCCTCTCTGCATCTGCATCCCAATTCAGCTCAGAGTTCAATTGTGGGTGTCTGCTTCTATTTCCATCAGTTACTCCATGTGGGCTATATGATGGTGGATAAGTCAGTCGTCAATCTCATTATCAGGGAAGGGCATTTATGGAAGCCTTTCAACTGTTGCTCAAATTGTTAGTTATGGCCAGAATTAGGTCTCTGGACATTTCTCTGGGTGCAGCTTTCTTTAAAACCTATAATGGCTCCCTTGTTTAAGCTCTCTCTCTCTCTCTCTCTCTCTCTCTCTCTCTCTCTCTGTGTGTGTGTGTGTGTGTGTGTGTGTGTGTGTGTGTGTGTGTGCGTGAGTCTGTCTCTTTCTTCTGTTGTCTATTAATCCCCTGACTCAATCTTCCTGCTCCCACAAGCTTTCCTCTCTTCCCCTTTCTCTTCCAGCCCCCTCTCCCTCCACTGCACCCTCCCACTTCCAATATGCTCAGCAGATCATGTCCCTTTCCCCTTCTGTCAGGGAATCCTCCCTGTAACCTAGTTTCTCTGGTAGAGCTTTTGGGTCACTGATATAAACTGTCATATCATCTGCAAATAGTGACATTTTGATATTTTCCTTTCCAATTTGTATCTCCTGTATATACTTTTTGTTGTCTTTTGCTTTAGTTTAAACTTCAAGTACAATGTTGAAGAGATATGAAGAGAGTTGGTAGCCTTGTCTTGTTCACTCATTTTGGAGCAATTGTCTTAAATTTCTCTCCATTCAGTTTGATGTTGTCTGTTGGTTTACTGTAGTGATTTTATTATGTTTAGGTATGTTGCTGTTAACCTTGATATCTCTAAGACCTCATGAAAGTGTGTTGAATTTTGTCAATTTTAAAATCTAATGAGATGATCATGTGTTTTTTTTTTCAGTTTGTTTAAATGTTAGATCAGATTGATAGATTTTGGTATGTTGAACCTTCCCTGCAATCCAGGGATAAAGCCAAATTGGACATGGTGGATGATTTCTCAGATGGGTTCCTGGATTCAGTTTGCCAGTATTTCATTGAGTATTTTAACATCAATGTTCATGCGGATATTGGTTCTTTTTAGTTGTGTCTCTAGATTGGTCTAAAAGATGATACTAACGACAGTTCTAATCATTTCATATGTTATGTTTCACTAAAGTTGTAATAAAACACATTTTGCTTTCATTTTTAGAAGTATACTTTTGCTGACTCAAAGCCTTTTTCCAGGTAAGTTAACATAATACATTCATACTAGGGAAATTAAAGAGAACAAAGTAATTCTTGGGTGGACTCTCAGATAGACAGCCTTTTATATGTGTCAGTTTTGCTTTGTCTTACATTCCCCACAGTAATATCTATATTTTTTAAAATGAAAAGTTCTTCTGTTTAGGTCATATGGACATAACGTTTCTACTCAAGCACCATTTACACAGTGTCAACTCTGTTTTTAGAAAATGAGCCTCTTGACATTCCCACACACTGATGTCCATCTGACACTCCAAAGCTTTCCAAAACTTTGTGAATACACCTTATGAGATAAACCTTCATTGCATCTATGCTTCTGAGAGCCTACAGAATAAGGGATCATTCTGAGTCATCAGACAGTATTACAAAACCAACAACCTACTTTCCTCCTTTGATACCTTCTCCACATGCAGAGGCTTTGTGTCAGCGGTAGCGACATTCACATTCTGTGCCCATTTTAATTGATCACTTCCATACTGGGAACAACTCTGTAGTCTTGTGTGAGACTATGTATCAATAATACATTGGATACACATTAGTAAATAGTTTATTTACTCCCAGTTCAAAAATCTAAAATAATCATAGCTAATATCCAAAGTGTGGATTCATAATTTGCAGTAGCTACAAATTTTCAGACACACCTTGATAAAGAATGTTGCTTTCAACTTGGAACTTTATACAGTTCAAAAGTAAACTCTTAAAATTTCATCCAAGTTTTGTTGTTGTTTACTCATATTTTTATCTTGTTGGTTCCTAGACATGATTGTTTGGAATAGAAGCAGGCAGATTGTAGTTTCAAGATTCACTTGTGAATGGGCTACAAAGAAAGCTTAAACATATCCAAGACCATGGTATCTTGTACACAGGAATCTAGTCTCTGTTCCACTAACCAATCTCTGAGGAGATAATGTCACATTCAGTGAGAAACCCACAAAATATCTTGACAGATAAGGGATTTGTGCTCTAAGGGAACAAAAGTAAATGACCAGTGAAATCAAGGCACTAATATTAGTGAGCACTTATGAATTTAAACCATCAGTTACTGCAGCCTTAAAAAATGGCTGAGGAGGGAACTAGTGTTTTCCTTCTGTGTGTGTGTCATGTGCGTGCGTGCGTGTGTGTGTGTGTGTGTGTGTGTGTGTGTATGTGTGTGCAAGCTTTGTGTGTCTGTCTGAAGGCATGAATACAAGATGAGGGTATTGTCATTTCCTATCAATATCTAACTTATATACTTGACATAAATTCTCTGACTGAACCTGGAGCTGATCTGGCAGCTAAAAAGCTCAAGTGATCCCTGTCCTGATCACCCAAGTTCAACAGAGAAAAATGCATGTGTCACTGCTGGGCTTTTTAGTGGATGCCGAGGATTCAAAGTCAGGCTGTTGTGTGTGGGGGAGCAAGCACTCTACTTGACTAAGCCATCTTCGAGTCCTGAATAATTTACTTTTATTTTTAAATACAACTATGAGTGAGTCTTCACCTAATGTCAACGCATTAGGGGGAACGCGTGAAAGCAGCAAAAATCTTTAAACACAGGTCAATATTGAATTACAAAAGTGTGAAATGTAATTTACTACACAGGTAACAAATCTTTTTAGGGTTCCCCAAAGGGCGAAACCTAGCCGTTGTTACATGTTTTTATTCTAAAAGCCCATATGAAAAACAAAACACTCCTCCTGGATCTATAAAAGAGGACAAGGGGGAGTCCCTCTGTTAAGGTAATATGATCCATTTTGAAATTCACAGTTTTATATAGAAACTTGGTCAGAAAAAAAAAACATTTTGTAGGTATGAACGGTCCTTTCTATTAATTCCAGGCGAGCAGTAGGTCCTTGCAGGTAGTAGTGGCCCAATAAGGAATAGACTGGAAACATGGTGGGTAGAAGATTGAGTGCACTCCTCACATAGAAGATGTTTGGTTTGCAGAAACAAATACATGTTAGAGTAACATTAAAACATGACTGTGGTGATAAACCTGGATACATTTTAATAGGTCCAGTTATTTCAGTGATTCTGGAGTCACAAGGGGTGGCTTTCTTTACCTTCCACATAAATTCAGGAAGTTTTATCTTCACTTGGACACTCCCATTTCTGAATCACACATGACAGCATCACTCCAGTATGTCTTGGCTTCTGAATTGACACTAGCAGGAGATTTTGGGAATTTGGCCATTTGCAACACATTCACCAAAATTTTCATTATGTAGTGATTACAGATTGTTACCGATTTGATTCCACTAGGACTACATAGAAATCCTTTCCTCTAGTTACACAGTATGCTTTACCCAAATAGCCAACAGTCTATAAATGAAGACAAAAATACTGTTCAGTAACACTTTAACATCTGGATATTGTTCTTTATTTTAAATAATATAATAAGTGTATATTATAGTGTCACATTCAAACACTTAAAATATGGGTGTGTAATTCGTCATGTGTACTCACATGAAAGTGATTAAATTGCAGCTCCATGGAGTTTAGGAAAACAGTTTGTTTCTAATCTACAGTTCTACAATAATGGTTTGTGTGAATCATTGCTTGGATATTAATGACTTGAATGTGAATCAGTGTACAAATAAGTTTCTACCACTAGTAATTAAATGAGAGTCTGTTTGTAAATGAAAAATAATATGCATTTTGCCTCCCAACCATATAAGAGAGACACTGATGAGAGGAAATAATTGAAATTAATAACCTTCTCATATACGTTTCATTCAAAAATAGAAGATTCAATTTATTCTGAGCCACAGGGCAAGGCCACATTTCTCAGCTCATGGTTTTCTCTTAATCTAGTTGGCATGAATATTTTTACTTATAGATGATACCATAGTAATTTTTAAATTGATAAGCTTATTAGAAGATATTTCACTTTTAAGTAATAGTTTCTCTCTTCATGTTTCAATCCTCTGTGACTGCTAAAGACAGAAGGAATTTTTGAAATTGTGCACAAAAAAGTTAATTTCAGAATCAAATCAGGAAAGTCAATCCCTTTACATTTCCATTGCAGAAAACACTGGAAACAAACTTCACCTCTTGACAAGATGGACAGAACAAAGGAGAAGGGCTAGCCCACTTGGAAATCTGAAGTGAACATGGGTACTAAACGAGAAACAATACCTGAGGGCTGAAAAAGAAAAAACATCCTTAATGTAATTCCTTCTCATTTGAAAAGTAATATTTGCTTATGAGGGGAATAATGTCTCTCTGTTCCCATGCCGGCAGCATTGCAAATATTGTCAGTGAAGAGAAGAGCCTGGGAACACGTCCTTCACTTCCTTCGTACCCTCACTCCTGGGAACACTCATGCTAATATTATGGAAATGTTCCCCTGTTTTGGGCATAATTCACTGCATAACACCCCCTTCCACTCTGGAAATGAGTCAGTCCTTTAGGCTTTGTTCATGTCACTCATTCTGTAATGTACATGATCGTTATATAACTTTCATTGAAGTAGTAATCCACCGTGCCCAAGAAAACTCCTAAAAGGAAGGATTCTTTTGGAGTGGGGTTATCGTTCCCCACTGAGATACATACAGTTTCATCACTAGCATGGTTCAGGCAGGCTAGCTTTTTCCTGGAGCACCAGCCTAGATCTACCACTGATGCACACAAGAAACAAGAGAGCTCACTGAAAACGGCATCAGGCTCTGGAAACAACAAGGCCCACCTCCAGTGACACAACTTCATCAATGAGGCCATAAATCTAATTCTCCTCCAAATAGTTCCCACCAACAAAAAACTAAGCACTCAAGCACATAAGCCCATGGGGGCAGTTGCTTAAGGGTACAGTTGTTCCCTCCCGCTGCTGGTCTTGTCCCATCGCTAGCCCCAATTAACACACAGAGACACTGTATTTGATATTATGCTGCTGGCCAGTTACATGTTTCTTATAGGCTAGCTCTGTCAGAAATATTAAGCCATTTCTATGTATTTCCACTGGTCTTACCAGCTAGAGGCAGCTGGAGGTTCTATTCTCTCCAGACTCTCCATCTTGACTCTCCTTACTACTTCCTCTTTCCTCCTTGTCTCCTAGTCCCTCCTATCTTGCTTTCCTATTGGCTAACAGTGTTTTATTCATTAACCAGTATGAGAAACATTTTTACAGAATGACATCTCCCATCAGGCAGTTCTCATTCAAGCCACCACAGGGAAGATCAGGGCATTATCACCAACCTCCATGTCTAGCAGCAGTCATGGTTAAGGGGTGACACATTAGGAGGCATTTCCCAGAAACCTTGTTTCATCTCCACTTTTCACCTCTGCTGTGTGTAACGGCACACTGTATTCATGCATTTCAAGGGTCACCCTCATGGCTCTGTTATCTCAGGAACCTAATGAACAATTGTGAAAGGCTGGCAGACGAGAGAGGTTTTTATTATTCCAAAACCCCCTCATTTTTTCACATTCTCTCAATACTGAGAAGTTTAAAATCCTGGTCGTAGAGACAAGAGGACACGTTTTGTCCTTTCCTTTTTACATCTTCACATTATAGAAATTGGCAAAGTCAGATAGGAAAAGCAGAAGAAAAGAAGGCATAAAAAATGAGCAGGTCTCTTTTTTAAGACTACTCAACACTCTGGGACTTTTCATCAAACATAAAGGAAGCAGGGTTTACAGGTTATCAGTTTCCTGTGCTAAAGTATGACTGAGCAAACAAACATTTGGGGACTGTAAGTCAGAACACCAATGTGATATCTTACTTGGACTAACAAAGCCTGTCTGAAAGCCAGACAGTGGAGCTTGAGACTACCTAACCATAGATGTATGGAGGTCTGTATAGACAGCCAGGGAAGTGAGGGCCAGTGGGCAGAAACATGAGAGAGCAGGGAGAAACCAGAACTTGTTCTCTTGTCTGCTGAGATGTGAAGGAGAAGTACGGTGTGGTGGTGGCTTCTTCTCTATCTCTCAACATTTCCCCTCTGAATCTGACTCTAGTTATTATTTAGACGAATCAAGAACTCCATTTATACCCCATCATTAACCGATAAGTTTTAAAATGGATAAAAACAATGAAATTTGTAATGAAAACTAACATCTTAAAATCTCCTTAAAGGTTGAAAGAAGAGGCAGAACATTTTCCAAAAATTGCCCAGTGATCTTGATATTGCTGTGCCCCAGCCTACTGCCCACATCGTGCCAATATCTTCTTCCGGCACTGGTGTTAGTGTAGGCAAATTGTGGCACCAACAAAAAACAGGACTTGGGTGCATCTTGTGACACTGCCCGTGTTCTCCAGCTTCGTTTAGGTACTTATACTGGGCTTTCAAGGGGAAGACCACATACTGCACCCTGAAATCACTCCTGGTAACCGCATTAATGACATCATGAACCCTTTTCAAAGGGCTGACCAGTTCTTAAAGCTGTCTTAGAGTGGAGCACAAGGGTTAGATTCTCCTACAGTGAGGAATCATCTGCCTTTGAATAAATGAAAAACTTCTTAATGCAGCATATATCTGCCATAGTCTCATTGTAGCAAATTGCATTGTGAGAATATGGATTTTTCTTGAGGGTTAGAGATGAATCTTCTATTTTTTGTACTGCATGCTGTTACACAGTTGAGTGCCACAAAAGTGTAAGTATATCACAAAGGGAAACTACAGGACCCTTCACTTCATTTCTGGATTTCTTTAAGGTTTTCTAATTTAATAAATGTGAGCATTCTCCAATCTTTTTTATTTTCATTTTTATTTTATAATATGGATCTCAGTTCACTCTCCCTTCCTCCCCTCATTCCCTCCCTCTTTCCCTCTCTCCCTCCCTCTTATGCCCCCAGCCACCCTCCCATCCCAGCACCACCCATTCTACATTTAGGGTGAAGCCTTCCAGCAGGGATTGTCTAAAGCTGTCCGTCATTTGGAGTAGTTACTAGGCCCTCCCTCCTGCCTCTAGGTTAAAGGAGTAAACTCTATGGGGAATGTGCTCCCCAGTCCTTTTATGCACCTGGGAATACCTCCTGGTTCTAGGATCAAAGTTCCCTTAGACTGCCCAGGCTTCTAGTTGAGACCCATGTTCAGGGGGTCTGAGTCAGTCCAATGCTGGATTCCTAGCTATCAATCTGGGGGAAAATTAGCTCCTCTTTTCAGCTCAGCTGTCTCTATCTGTTTTTGTAGACTTTTCTTGTCTTCCCTCTCTGCATCTGGATCCCAATTCAGCTCAGTGTTCAATTGTGGGTGTCTGCTTCTGTTTCCATTGGTTACTCCATGTGGGCTATATGATGGTGGATAAGTCAGTCGTCAATCTCATTATCAGGGGGGAAGGGCATTTATGGAAGCCCTCCAACTGATTGCTCAAATTTTTAGTTATGGCCAGAATTAGGTCTCTGGACATTTCTCTAGATTCAGCTTTCTTTAAAACCTATAATGGCTCCATTGTTTAAGCTCTCTCTCTCTCTCTCTCTCTCTCTCTCTCTCTGTGTGTGTGTGTGTGTGTGTGTGTGTGTGTGTGTGCGTGAGTCTGTCTCTTTCTTCTGTTGTCTATTAATCCCCTGACTCAATCTTCCTGCTCCCCAAGCTTTCCTCTCTTCCTTCTCTTTCTCCTAGCCCCCTCCCACTGCTGCACCCTCCCACTCCCAATATACTCAGCAGATCTTGTCCATTCCCCTTCTGTGAGGGGAATCGTCCATGTATGCTAGTTTCTCTGATAGAGCTTTTTTGGTCACTTATATAAACTGTCATATCATCTGCAAATAGTGACATTTTGATATTTTCCTTTCCAATTTGTATCTCCTGTATATACTTTTTGTTGTCTTTTTGCTTTAGCTTAAACTTCAAGTACAATGTTGAAGAGATATGAGAGAGTTGGTAGCCTTGTCTTGTTCCTCATTTTGGAGCAATTGTCTTAAATTTCTCTCCATTCAGTTTGATGTTGTCTGTTGGTTTACTGTATATTGATTTTATATGTTTAGGTATGTTGCTATTAACCTTGATATCTCTAAGACCTCATGAGAGTGTGTTGAATTTTGTCAAAGTTTTTTCAAAATCTATTGGGATGATCATGTGTTTTTTTCAGTTTGTTTATATGTTAGATCAGATTGATAGATTTTAGTATGTTGAACCCTCCCTGCAATCCATGGATAAAAGCCGAATTGGACATGGTGGATGATTTCTCAGATGGGTTCTTGGATTCTGTTTGCCAGTATTTATTGAGTATTTTTACATCAATGTTCATGCAGATATTGGTTCTTTTTTAGTTGTGTATCTAGATTGGTCTAAAAGATGATACTAACGACAGGTCTAATCATTTCATATGTTATGTTTCACTAAAGTTGTAATAAAACACATTTTGCTTTCATTTTTAGAAGTATACTTTTGCTAGACACAAAGCCTTTTCCAGGTAAGTTAAAATAATACATTCATACTAGGAAATTAAAAGAGAACAAAGTAATTCTTGGGTGGACTCCAGATTGACAGTCTTTTATATATTTAAGTTTTGCTTTGTCTTACATTCCCCACAGTACTATCTATATTTTTTAAAATGAAAAGTTGTTCTGTTTAGGTCATATGGACATAACGTTTCTACTCAAGCACCATTTACACAGTGTCAGCACTCTGTTTTAGAAAATGAGCCTCTTGACATTCCCCACACTGATGTCCATCTGACACTCTACAGCTTTCCAAAACTTTGTGAAATCACCTTGTGAGATAGACCTTCATTGCATCTATGCTTCTGAGAGCCTACAGAATAAGGGATCATTCTGAGTCATCAGACAGTATTACAAAACCAACAACCTACTTTCCTCCTTTGATACCGGTCTCCACATGCAGAGGCTTTGTGTCAGCGGTAGCGACTTTCCAGTTCTATGCCCATTTTGATTGATCACTTCCATACTAGGGAACAACTCTGTAGTCTAGTGTGAGACTATGTATCAATAATACATTGGATACACATTAGTAAATAGTTTATTTACTCCCAGTTCAAAAATCTAAAAATAATCATAGCTAATATCCAAGTGTGGATTCATAATTTGCAGTAGCTACAAATTTTCAGACACACCTTGATAAAAGAATGTTGCTTTCAACTTGGAACTTTATACAGTTCAAAAGTAAAATCTTCAAATTGTCTCCAAGTTTTATTGTTGTTTACTCATGTTTTTATCTTGTTGAGTTCCTAGACATGATTGTTTGGAATAGAAGCAGGCAGATTGTAGTTTTGAGATTCATTGTGAATGAGCTACAAAGAAGAGCTTAAACATATCCAAGACCATGGTATCTTGTACACAGGAATCTAGTCTCTGTTCCACTAACCAAGCTCTGAGGAGATAAAATTCACATTCAGTGAGAAACCCACAAAATATCATGACAGATAAGGGGATTTGTGCTCTAAGGGAATAAAAGTAAATGACCAGTGAGAATCAGGGCACTAATATTATTGAGCACATGAATTTAAACCATCAGTTACTGCAGCCTTAAAAAATGGCTGAGGAGGAACTAGTGTTTTCCTTCTGTGTGTGTGTGCATGTGTGCGTGTGTGTGTGTGTGTGTGTGTGTGTGTGTGTGTGTGTTGCATGCTCTGCGTGTGTCTGTCTGAAGGCATGAATACAAGATGAGGGGTATTGTCATTTCCTATCAATATCAAACTTATGTATTTGGCATAAATTTACTGACTGAACCTGGAGCTGATCTGGCAGCTAAAAGCTCAAGTGATCCCCTGTAATGATCACCCATGTTCAACAGCGACAAATGCATGTGTCTCTGCTGGGCTTTTTTGTGGATGCCGAGGATTCAAAGTCAGGCTGTTGTGTGTGGGAGCAAGCACTCTACTTGAATAAGCCATCTTCCGAGTCACTGAATGTTTTACTTTTTATTTTTTAAATACAACTATGAGTGAGTCTTCACCTAATGTGAACGCATTAGGGGGGAGCATGAAAACAGCAAAAATCTTTAAAACACAGGTCAATATTGAATTACATAAGTGTGAAATGTAATTTACTACACAGGTAACAAATCTTTTTAGGGGTTCCCCAAAGAACCAAACCTAACCATTGTTACATGTTTTTATTCTAAAACCCATATGAAAAACAAAACACTCCTCCTGGATCTATAAAAGAGGACAAGGGGAGTCCCTCTGTTAAGGTAAAATGATCCATTTTGAAATTCACAGTTTTATATGGAAACTTGGTCAGGAAAAAAAAACATTTTGTAGGTATGAACGGTCCTTTCTATTAATTCCAAGTGAGCAGTAGGTCCTTGCAGGTAGTAGTGGCCCAATAAGGATAGACTGGAAACATAGTGAGTAGAAGATTGAGTGCACTCCTCACATAGAAGATGTTTGGTTTGCAGAAGCAAATACATGTTAGAGTAACTTTAAAACATGACTGTGGTGATAAACCTGGATACATTTTAATGGGTCCAGTTATTTCAGTGATTCTGGAGTCACCAGGGTGGCTTTCTTTACCTTCCACATAAATTCAGGAAGTTTATCTTCACTTGGACACTCCCATTTCTGAATCACACATGACAACATGACTCCAGTATGTCTTGCTTCTGAATTGACTCTAGCAGGAGATTTTGGAAATTTGGCCATTTGCAACACATTCACCAAAATTTTCATTATGTAGTGATTACAGATTATTTTCGATTTGATTCCACTAGGACTACATAGAAATCCTTTCCTCTGGTTACACAGTATGCTTTACCCAAATAGCCAACAGTCTATAAATGAAGACAAAAATACTGTTCAGTAACACTTTAACATCTGGATATTGTTCTTTATTTTAAATAATATAATAAGTGTATATTATAGTGTCACATTCAAACACTTAAAATATTGGAGTGTGTAGTTCGTCATGTGTGTACTCACATGAAAGTGATTACATTGCAGCTCATTTGAGTTTAGGAAAACAGTTTGTTTCTAATCTACAGTTCTACAATAATGGTTTGTGTGAATCATTGTTGGATATTAATGACTTGAATATGAATCAGTATACAAATAAGTTTCTACCACACTAGTAATTAAATGAGAGTCTGTTTGTAAATGGAAAATGATATGCATTTTGCCTCCCAACCATATAAGAGAGACACTGATGAGAGGAAATAATTGAAATTAATAACACTTCTCTTATCCGTTTCCAGAAAAATTCAAAAATAGAAGATTCAATTTATTCTGAGCCACAGGGGCAAGGCCACATTTCTCAGCTCATGGTTTTTCTCTTAATCTAGTTGGCATGAATATTTTTACTTTTAGATGATACCATAGTAATTTTTAAATTGATAAGCTTATTAGAAGATATTTCACTTTTAAGTAATAGTTTCTACTCTTCATGTTTCAATCCTCTGTGATGCTAAAGACTGAAGGAATTTTGAAATTTTTGCACAAAAAAATTAATTTCAGAATCAAATCAGGAAAGTCAATCCTTTTACATTTCCATTGCAGAGAAACACTGAAACAAACTTCACCTCTTGACAAGATGGACAGAACAAAGGAGAAGGGCCAGCCCACTTGGAAATCCTGAGTGAACATGGGTACTAAACGAGAAACAAGACTGAGAGGCCTGAAAAAAAACATCCTAATGGTAATTCCTTCTCATTTGAAAAGTAATATTTGCTTATAGGGGAATAATGTCTCTCTGTTCCCATGCCGGCAGCATTGCAAATATTGTCAGTGAAGAAGAGCCTGGAACCCGTCCTTCACTTCCTTCGTACCCTCACTCCTGGGAACACTCATGCTAATATGGAAATGTTCCCCTGTTTTGGGCATAATTCACTGCATAACACCCCTTCCACTCTGGAAATGAGTCAGTCCTTTAGGCTTTGTTCATGTCACTCATTCTGTAATTACATGATGGTTATATAACTTTCATTGAGAGTAGATCCACCATGCCCAAGAAAACTCCTAAAAGGAAGGATTCTTTTGGAGTGGGGTTATGGTTCCACTGAGATACATACAGTTTCATCACTAGCATGGTTTAGGCAGGCTGGCTTTTCCTGGAGCACCAGCCTAGATCTACCACTGATGCACACAAGAAACAAGAGAGCTCACTGAAAACGGCATCAGGCTCTGAAACAACAAGGCTCACCTCCAGTGACACAACTTCATCAATGCGGCCATAAATCCTAATTCTCCTCCAAATGGTTCCACCAGCAAAAACTAAGCACTCAAGCACGTAAGCCCATGGGGGCAGTTGTAAGGGTATGGTTATTCCTCCCGCTGCTGGTATTGTCCCACCGCCAGCCCCAATTAACACACGAGACTCTGTATTTGATATTATGCTGCTGGCCACCATATACTTGTTTCTTATAGGCTAGCTCTGTCTTAAATATTAACCCATTTCTATGTATTTCCACATGGTCTTACCAGCGAGAGGCAGCTGGAGGTTCTATTCTCTCCAGACTCTCCATCTTGACTCTCCCCTTACTACTTCCTCTTTCCTCCTTGTCTCCTTGTCCCTCCTATCTTGCTTTCCTATTGGCCAACAATGCTTTATTCATTAACCAGTATGAGAAACATTTTTACAGGGTGACATCTCCCATCAGGCAGTTCTCATTCAAGCCACCACAGGGAAGATCAGGGCATTATAAGCCAACCTCCATGTCTAGCAACAGTCATAGTTAAGGAGTGACACCTTGGGAGGCATTTCCCAGAATCATTATTTCTTCTCCTCTGTTCACCTCTGCTGTGTGTAACGGCACACTGTATTCATGCATTTCAAAGGTCACCCTCATGGCTCTGTTATCTCAGGAACCTAATGAACAATTGTGAAAGGCTGGCAGACTAGAGAGGTTCCTTTTATTCCAAAACCCCCTCATTTTCACATTCTCTCAATACTGAGAAGTGTAAAATCCTGGTCGTAGAGACAAGGAGAGGGACACGTTTTGTCCTTTCCTTTTTACATCTTCACATTATAGAAATTGGCAAAGTCAGATAGGAAAAGCAGAAGAAAGACATAAAAATGAGCAGGTCTCTTTTAAGACTACTCAACACTCTGGGACTTTTCATCAAAGGTAAAGGAAGCAGGGTTACAGGATATCAGTGCCTGTTATAAAGTATGACTGAGCAAACAAACATTTGGGGACTGTAAATCAGAACACCAATGTGATATCTTACTTGGACAAACAAAGCCTGTCAGAAAGCCAGACAGTGGAGCTTGAGACTACCTAACTGTAGATGTATGGAGGTCTGCATAGGCAACCAGGAAGGGAGGCAGAGGGCAGTATCATGAGAGGGCAGGGAGAAACAACAACTTGTTCTCTGTCTGCTGAGAGGTGAAGGAGGTACAGTAAGGTGGTGGCTTCTTCTCTATCTCTCAGCATTTCCCTCTGAATTGACTCTAGTTATTATTTAGACGAATCAAGAACTTCATTTATACTCTCTCATTATTCGATAAGTTTTAAAATGAATTAAGCAAAGTGATTTGTAATGAAAATAACATCATAAAAATCTCTTAAAGGTTTAAAAGGAGAAGGGAGAACATTTTTAAAATTGCTGATGATCATGATATTGCTGTGCCCCAGCCTACTGCCCACATCCTGCCAACATCTTCTTCAGGCAGTGGTGATAGTGTTGAAATTGTGGCACCTAAAAAACAGGACTTGGGCCGTGCTTGTGACACTGCCCGTGTTCTCCAGCTTCCTTTAGGTACTTATACTGGGCTCAAGGGGAAGACCACATACTGCCCCTGAAATCACTCCTGGTAACCGCATTAATGACATCATGAACCCTTTTCAAAGGGCTGACCAGTTCTTAAAGTTTGTCTTAGAGTGGAGTACAAGGGTTAGATTCTCCTACTAATGAGGAATCATCTGTTCATGTTCATGTCCCAGGTGATGCTCTGGATGCTATACAGGATGCTGACATAATTTTGGATGCTGAAAATCTATTTGACTACACCCACTATGCATAATACCCACACGAAGTGTAGTACTCTTCTGTTAACAATCATTTCACTGCTCCTCATAATATCCTTGATGGTTTCTGAAATTCTTCTTCTCACTTCTGATGTGGATATTACAATAAAGTCAACGAAGATTTCCAAGGAGGACCCAGTAATGAAAAAGCTGAACAAGGTCAGTTGGACCCAGCAGTGGTTTAGAATAGATGAAGATATTTGTACTAGAAATCTAATTCACTTTGCCACTCGATGTGTTATTAATAAATTTCATGCCTTAAATAAAGTATTTAGGCATTACCTAGATTCAGACAACAAAATGCTTTATTTTCTGGTCATATTGAAATACATCACATGAAAATAACAAGTCAATTTATTTCAAAGGAAACTGACCAAGTAAAGTTGGTAGGTCCACCGTTGTGTCCTATTCTGGAGGATGAGATTATTTCACTCCTAATGTGACCCCTGTGTGTGTTATGAGTTGCTAAGCGAGAGAAATATGACTGTTAAGATTAGTTTTTTTTTTTTTCTATTCATATACTGTGGATATCATCAACTTGGAAACAAACCCTTCCAAAGCAGTAACATCCCAAATAACACAAACAAGACTCTATATTCTCATACTTTTGCTAACACAAGAATATTGATGACACTTCATAATCTACTGATGCTGACACTGCTAATGCTGATGCATACAATGTTATCAATAATATTATCAATGATACTACTCATAACTCTTGCTTTCCTTTTCAGTTGCAGCTGAAGATGATTAGTTCTTTAAAGAAGTACTTAACTGGACCAACTCAACTCAACTGACAAAACTGTCAAGAAGATTTTTATTCAATTTATAAATTTAAAGTTAAATATTTATCTGAAAGGTAACACAGTATATATTGAATTCTGTACATAAGTTTGTGATATGTTCCTATTAAAGTGTGCTATGTATTATTTTAAGCTGTTTCTTGCTATTGTACAAACTGACAACATGACCTTAACTGGACCAACTCAACTCAACTGACAAAACTGTCAAGAAGATTTTATTCAATTTATAAATTTAAAGTTAAATATTTAAAAGATGACACAGTCTATATTGAATTCTGTACATAAGTTTGTAATGTGTTCCCATTAAAGTGTGCTATGTATTATTTTAAGCTGTTTCTTGCTATTGTACAAACTGAAAACATGACCTCTTAGTGATATGTTGGAGGAAATATTTTAGTATTGCTCTCAGATTAGAAAAGATCTAGGCACCAGGAATGTCCAGAGCAAAAGGAGATGTTTCATGAATATAGTCAGCCAAAGGACCTGACTATGATAGAAGCAGGTACAGATCAGAGAGTCAAGAGGAAGGGACAGATTAAGGGGTGGGAGGAATATAGACACAGGAGGAGACAAGAGAGGGTTTAGAAGAGAAGCTGGAGGGATGCTTATGAATGAGAGAGTTTAGGGTAGGGGAGGTGGGAAGACAGACTGTGAAAACTGAAGCAGGAACCTGTGATACTGAAGGGTCCCGAAGGCCTTATTAGAGTAACATGCACCACAGTAGCCATTTTCCCTCCTGCCACTGATAAGCAGACTGACAACTTTGGGAAGACTGGAACAAGTCCACAAGGTTCTGAGAAAGTTTCCTTTGTCTCTAACCGGAAATCCTACAAAATTCCAGGTTTAGCCCATTTCAGGATATCTGGGCCTGCCCTTAGAGTTTGGGGAACTGGAGGTTCCCTTTGAACAGTACAGGCATCAGTGAATTTTAGTGAATTTACAAAGCCACACCAGCCTTCTGAGGCTCCTGCTCAAACTTAAGTAGAAATAACCCCTCAAACTGCCATCCTGACCTTAACACCCATAGAGTTAAAGTGTGGCTGTTTACATGCATTTCCTTTTTCATTAATTATATGACTTCCAGTCCGACAACACACCTTATCTGTACAAAGTCCCCCAAGGACTGGTGGTGCCCAATGAGATCCTCTGTGTGTGTGTGTGTGATTATTGACTAATTCTAATAATACTTGGGTTTGGATACATGCTACTGGAAGACAATAGGAATCTTCAGTCTAATCAATCTGTGGACTCTGTGAATCCACAATAATGACTATCCTGGCAAGACAGGCCACTAGTTTTTAACCATATCTAAATAAAATTGACTTCATAAGAGAACAAGGTGATTTTCTACACACACACACACACACACACACACACACACACACACACACACACGATAAGCATAAAAAGGGTTTGCCAGAGGTGAAATCAAGCAGGTAGGAAAGTGTTTTTCTTCAGGATTGTCTGCTCACCCTGGCTTTCCCAGCTTTCTGTTACAAACTCAGGTTTGGACAGGATACACTTTAATTTTCCCATTTGTCTCCTTTATTGCTATGTTGTCTAGTTTAGAGATTGTATTGAAGTAAGTGCATAGAGTGTTTTCCATATTTTGTTCACCATGAATATAATAGCTACATCATCACACTTTAAAATTTTACAACCTCAATTCAATGTATTTGTATACAAAAATCAAGAACAGACCATTTTTATAGTAACCATACCTCTCAACTCAATAGCTACTGATGGTCTCAGAGAAACAATGACTTCCATATTAATGAATCTTGCAGAAAAGATAAGTGTAAAAACTGACCCACCAGTGGACTCTTCTTTGGAAATACAATAGTGCTGGTGTAATGGATGGCAAATGGAATTTGGTGGGAAATTGAATTGCATAATAGAGGTATACCTCTATAGATGGGGTGACCGTCTATCATATGTGAACGCCTGTGTTGATTTTTAACACTGCTCACACACTTCACACACAAACGTACAGGCACACAAAAAATTTCCCAACACACAATCAAATGTTATTTTTAAGTTTGCAGATGAAACTTATTTATAAAATATATTTTCTTATGCTTGAAAAATGAATAACCAAGTAAGATAAAGAAAGCCACAATGCACTTAACATATCACACACACGTGACGTGCACAGACACACACCCAGTATTAAGAGATTAGTAACGGGTAATGCCATTCTTGTTTTTACACTTCTATATATGCAAATAATATGCTCACATAAATTAAAAAGTAAATATCATTTAAAAAGATGGAAGGAACATATAATTGGTACCTATGGAAGCTATGACAAGTGATATAAACTTGTAATTACAATGAGAAATATCTGCAAGGGTCTTTTATTGCTACACTTCTGTCAGTTTGAGTCACCAGACACAACCTTGTTAAGCATAGTGTACTTTAGCTAATATGGATCAGTCCTGCTTGATAGTAACTGGAACTGGTTTATATAGGCAAGAGCAAATTTGTATGCATGAAAATATTTTTCTGGTAGTACTACATAAATGTTCAGTCTCCTTCTTCGATGTCATCCTGTTCTCAGTTTTCAACTTTATCTTTAAATTTCCTCCTGTTTCCCTTCCCTTGCCCTTTCACTCCCTCAGTCAGTTGCACGCAATAAAATATTGGTCTTTTGTGGTACATACAGTATTCCAGCATGTAGGATGTCCTCCGTGAGAATCTCAAGTGTGATACTCTTTCTACTGTCCTTCTGCTTATGTTCATCCAGTGGATGTGGTCAAATTCAATAAAAACAATTCCCCATACTTTAAGTAAAGGCAAGAAGCAAGGCTGAAGCACACCTGGCCTTGCAAGGCTGGGCTAAACCACAATGTCCTTGCTGGGATTGGGATTCTCAAATTGAACAGATCTGGGTCAACCATCCATCAAAGAGAGAGGGAACTTAGAATCTTAGCACTGTGCTTGTAGGGACTGAGGGAAATGTGTAGGATTGGGTCCATCCTGGGTGAAATAAATGACAGATAATTAACAATTCGGTTCCCTGAGGCTAGCATTAATCCTCTTGGTTCAGGGGCTCAAGTGCTGGGGATTAAATGACTGTCATCATACCCAGATAAACAACAGTATCTCTTGATACAATCATCTCTGGGGAATGTGAATGAAGGTCTATAAGCACCTTGAGAATTATACAAAAACATTGTTTATTCTGTTTACAACATTCTGGCACCAGATCCCATTACAGATGGTTGTGAGCTCTCTTGTGATTACTGTCAATTGAACTCAGGACCTCTGTCTGGCAGGGCAGTCAATGCTCTTAACCTTTGAGCCATCTCTCCATTCCTACACAAAAACATTGAACAATACCAAACTAAAATAAAGCTAATCACAAAACATGATCATGATCTAAATGAATTCAAACAGCACAGAATGAAATGTGGACACCCAAGAGCAAGGAGACCCAAGGAATAGAGCAACACTATCTGATCTTAATCTAGGTGGGTGGTTAGCAGCCTTTGGAAATGACTTTGGTGGGTTTGATGTGCTAACACTGATAATGTGTTATGCATGGGTGCTCATGAAAGGTTTTGTTTAGCCTTTTTCTTGCAATACCTTTATCTGGTATTGGTATTTGGGTAACGATGCCTTCCAGAAACTAGAAGCAGAAAGTATGTTTGCTACCTCCTTTGAGAAGGCCAGACTTGCCCACCAAGATCCTGAGCTCTTTTGTAAACTGGATTTCAAGCAATGACCTCTTGGTCCAGTGTCTCCCACTGTAACCGATGCACTGCTCGGCTGCTGAGTAAATAGTGAATCTTGAAGATTACCAGTAGGGAGTAAAGGGGAAGAAAGGGAGAAAAGAAAACCAAGGAAATAAACAGTAATTCCAGGTGACAGCATGCTTCCTGATTTTCTGTACTCTTCACAAAACAGAGCAAATGTACTTTTCCTCCCAGATTTGTGCCACTAAACCTTTTTCTGGAGGCACATGCGGGGGTGGGGGTGGGAACAAGACTCACCTGAAGCAATTCAATCCATGATTTGGGAGGGCTTTCTCTAAACAAACAGAATATTTCAGACTAAAGGCTTTTGGGATCTGCCTTCTACTTTCTCCCTCCAGACAGTGGAAAGGATGAAGACTAAAAAGGGGGTGAGATACTCAATTTAACCTACCAAGCCTTCAAAGGGTTTTCCTTTTTCAGGTGGAAAGTTTGCACCCACTTCTACTTTGCTCTGATGTTCTCAGAGGGGTCAACTGTAGGATTCCAGCCTCTGCCTGGAGGTAGAAGTGAAATACACACACACACACACACACACACACACACACACACACCAGTGTTTCCTTTTCATCTCCTGCCTCACCTACCTTTGGCTTCTTTCTTTCAGAGATGCTCAAAGAACAGCTTCTCTGAAAGGCTCCCAAGAATGTCAAGGCTTAGAGGCAGCTTAGTTACATACTTGAATCCCATTTTCATCAGACTGGCTTCTGAGCCATAGCAAGAGCTGACTATTCCTCTGTTGCTGTAGTGGAGAGAAGGACTGGACTTGGAGAGCCCAGTGGGGTTGACTGTGTTGCACTGGCATCTGACAAGGTGGTGCCTACCCACAGAGGGCAGCAGAGCACCCTCTGATTCTCTCTCTCTCTCTCTCTTTCTCTCTCTCTCTCTCTCTCTCTCTCTCTCTCACACACACACACACACACACACACACACACACACACACATTCTTACCACCTGGAACAGAGGAACTGCCACATTCTATTCTTGGGTACATAGGGCTTGTCAAACTTCTCATTTAATCCTTGCAAAACTCCCACAAGTCTCAGCTATTGAGGTAGCTGAAGCAGGAGGGGATGGCATGTTCAAGGCCTTTAATCCCCACACCCAGGAGACAGAGACAGGCAGACCCCTGTGAGTGTGGGGCCATCTTGGTCTACAAATCTTGTTCTAGGACAGCCGGGACTGTTCTACAGAGAAACCCTGTCTCAGAAACCAAACCAAAAGAATCTAGGTTGTGGCTCTGTGGTAGGAGTCAACAGCAGGTCAAAACCTCTTGTAAGGTGGTGTGAGTCCTACCCTCGGTGTACAGGGTTGGGTGGGAAAAAAGTAGTGCTGGGGCCAAGGCGGGTGTGGTGCTGGGACAGGAGTTGCTGCACCACATTACTGTAAATTCTGTGAATACTTTAGGAGGAAAGGAACGCACAGCCTTGAGCTACAGTTATGTTCAAGGAAAGCCTACTGCTTTCCTGAATAAGGGTAAGCAGGTTTAGGGTTGAAGACATCAGTGTGTTCACTGCCTACAGGTGGAAAACAGATAAAATTTAACACAGAAATAAATACATCCATCCTGCCTGGGCCGGTGGTGATGCCCACCTTTAATCCCAGCACCAGGGAGGCAGAGGGGATCTCTGTGGGTCTGTGGGTTGGAGGCCAGTCTAGTTTATAGAGCAAGTTCCATGACAGCCAGAGCTACACATAGAGAGAAACAAAACCCTATCTTACTCCCCACACACAAAAATTGCTCCCCCAAAAAAATACATTGCTTCAAACATTACTAGGCCCATTTCTGAGATTCAAGTGTGAGTTTTGAATTACATAACCTTAACTTTCCTACATTTAGTATCTCCCTATTGTTAGACAATCAAATACATTCTTCTGCTTATAGATTGTCCTTTAGAAAGCACCACATTTAAAGAGGATACATTTAAAATTTTTTATCTTTCATTAAATTTGTTCTTTGGCAATTTCATGTATATGCTTATCTTGACTGCTCTCACCCTCAACCTCTCTTAGCTGTTGAGACAGAACCCTGCTATGTAGCCCTGGCTAATCTAAACTGCAGTTTAGGCTGACCTTGAATTTCGAATCACTACTCCTCCTGCCTAAGCCTCCCAGGTGCTGGGATTACAGGTGTGCAATATCATGGTTAGTGACAAAGTCCCTTTTGGGTAACAGCTTTGGGAAGTTATTTGGAAAGGTATGTTTTACCTTCAATTACACAATGACTATTCCATGTGTTCCTCCAGAGCTGCTATAAATACAAAAATCTATGCCAAAGCTACATTCCCAGCACTTGGAAGGCTGAGGCAAGGGCAGTATAACACGTTTGCATTTCCAAGGCTGTCTCATGAACAGAAAAAACTCAATGAAAGAAGTCTGTTATTTTTCATGGAACTTACCTATGACAGATATTATCTAAATGTCCTGTGTTATCCTCCTCCTCTTTCACATGTGGGCCCTATCCTTGAATAGCTATCCTCACCCCCAGCACCCCCATTTTACTTTCCTATCACACGGGTTCTATGACTCTCCTTGCTTTACCTTAAAACGTCCTCTTCTTGTGTTTGGTTCCTTCTCTTGAGCCTGCCATCTCTAGTCTCTCACTCTCACATAACTTATGCATACATACAGATTAGAAGCTAAGATCTGCTGGTGAGTGAGAACATGCATGATCAGCTTTCTGAGCTTGGTAACCTCGCTTACTATAATGTTATAATCTACCAATGTGCCTGTGATTTGTGGTTCCCTCTTTCTTCATGGAAATTATTCAGGAAAAATACAACATGTTCTGATGATTCATTCCTCTGCTGAAGGACATCTAGGGTGATCCCACATCTTCCCCATTATGAATAGAGCAGCAATGGACATGGATGAGCAAGAATCCGTGGGTTTATACCAAAAGTGAGTAGAGCTGGCTCTTGCAGTTTTATTTGACTTCCATGGATAAAATTCAAGTTTCATGGTTTGAACTGCACCCATGTTTACAGACTGAGACATCTCACTAGTCCAGGTTACAGATTCTTGCATGATAATTTTGTATCCTGACAATTTACTAACTGCTTTCTGGTGGTCTTTAGAGGTCTCTTTATGTATAGACTAATATCATATGAGAATAAGATATTGTGGGGGGCAGGTTTTGCGTGCCCGAGACACAATGGACATGCAGAAAGATATTCAACCACCAAAGTAGCAACTGATGATATATATTTGTGGAGAGTGTCACACTGAAAATGAAATAAAGTCCCGTAATCTAACCAGATGCAGAGAAGGTAGATACAGAATAATGTACAAGAAAAGAACTAAAGGATTGGTGGGTTTTGATGCCCGGTGAAGAGTGGAAATTCAGGAGTGTCTTCATTCCCGTATTTGTTCCATTGATGTTTCTATCTATAGCTGTTGACCTAGCTTATTCACGGCTATAACTGTATTCCTATGGTTTCATTTTAGAAATGTGACTGTATTTTAATACTTTGTATAAGGAAAGCTTGGTCTAACATGTGGCTTTTAATTTATTGTGCTTGCAGTCTCTCACCAATGAAGATTAGAATTGTCCCCCAAAGCACACTTTTATTGGGTCTTGTTTCAAAAAAAAAAAAAAAGTCAACTTTTAGGCCATTGAGCTGGTGCTTGCCACCTCCTTAGCCAGATGACTTGAGTTCAGGCCTGGAACCCACATGGTATGGTGAATAGAGAACTAACTTGTGAAACCTGTCTGTCCCTGACCTCCACATACCAAGAGTTGAGTGTGTGTGTGTGTGTGTGTGTGTGTGTGTGTGTGTGTGTGTACCCACAAAGAGAACAAGAATAAAATACATTTTAAAAAAGGAAAATAAGATACTGTGAATCCTTTCCCAGCATCCCATTTATCCCACATGCATCCCATGTATTTCATGGTAGTGGTCTAAAACTTCCAACACTGTACTGAATATGAATGGACACTTGCCTTTTCCTGATTTCAGTGGGGGTTCTCAAGAGTTTTCTCAATAGAATATAATGTTGGCTATAGGTCTGTCACACTAACCTTCATTATATTGACATATGTACCTTCTATCAAGTTTCTTTTTCTATTTTTTAATTATTATTATTGTTGTTGTTACTTTAAGTGTATGGGTGTTTTGCCCTTGTGTATGTCTGTGCACTGCCCAACATGGCCAGAGGCAGGGCACGTGATTCCCTTAGACTGTAGTTAAAAAGGTTGTGAACTGCCATATAGGTTCTAAGACTTGAACCCACTCTTCTGGAAAGCAACTGGTGCTCTTGGTACTGAGCCACCTCTCTATCTATCTATCTATCTATCTATCTATCTATCTACCTACCTACCTACCTACCTATCTCTCTCTGTCTCTCTTTCTCTATCAAGTTTCTTCAAAATATTTATTAGGAAGGGATATTGGAATGTATTAACAGACTTCCCTGTATTCAGGGGTAGGTAAGTGTGTGTGTGTGTGTGTGTGTGTGTGTGTGTGTGTGTGTAAAATTCTGTGCGTATGATATATACGTGTGGGTGTGAGTAGGTATATGCATGTCATAAGGGCCATAAGGAGGTCAGAGAACACCTTTTGGGAGTAGAGTACTCCCCATCCACTGTGGGTTTTGGGGATCAAGTCAGGTTGTCAGGCTTGGGTGGGTAGTATCTTTATCCATTGAACCATGACAGGGTAATAGGTCATTCTTTTCTGTGGTCATCTATTTGGCTGGTATTCTAAATGGCTCCTTTATCTGGATTGGTGTTACTTCCTGCATTTTATGAGATTTTTTTTTTTTTTGGTAGTAATTTCATTGGAAATGTTTCTCTGCTTTTAGAATATAATTCATAATTTTTTCATGCCCGTGATTTTTAGATTTGGTCTTTTCTCAGTGTCCCTGTTGTATTGCAAGTCTGCTGCCTTTCCAAAGCGGTGGATGGGACTGAACCATGCAGGTTCACAATCTGCATTGGTGCAAGAAGAAGGGATGATGCTTCCTTGGCTACAGTACTCACCAGGGCCATAGGCAAGAGCCTCTCTGGCTGCAAAGAGTTTTCTGAAGCAATAGGTGGGGCTGGAATCTCTGGCAAGTGTTGTTTACCAAGCCAGTGGTATACCTGAAAATTGTGGCAGGCATCCCTAACCTTTCCAGTAGGATTCACAGAAACAACACGGGGTGAAGTCCTGACCAGCTTGAAGGAGGAGCCAGAGCCTGCTTGGGTCATGACTCAACAGGGATGTTGGCCAGAACCATGGCTTCACATGTATGCAGTCTTTGCCTGTACGTTGGGCAGGAAGAAAGCTTCCTGGACATGCTGACCTCATTGGTGGGACTATGATCTAACCTCAGTGTGTGAAGCCCTCACTGGGGCTTTTGGCAAAGCAGGAGCTTTGGTAGTTACTTAGTCTGTGCTGGAGCACAGGGTGGGGCCTAGAGCCTCCCATACAAGCTCTGGTACTAGGGTCACAGATGATGACAAGAGCTCCTAATCACCAAAGAGGTGAAGATGGGACTGGAACCTTCCAGAAACAGAGTACTCACCATACTATGTGCTGGACTAAAGCCATTGTAGCCTCTTAATTCTTCATGATACATCTACTGGGACTAGACCCTCTTGGGTAGTCACTGGTCCTAGGGCCATGAGTGTGGATGAGAGCCTCACAGATGAGTAGTCCTAAGGAGCACAAATGAGGAAGGCTAAAGAAAGATCTGAGAGAAGTGACATAGCATGGCAGATACTACAACTATCTAACCGTAGAGGTCTGGAGGTTTTGTACAGACAGGCAGGAAGTGAAGTAGTTGGGCACAATCAGAATATAAGAAGGGACAAACAGGATATCGCTCTCTTCTCTGCAGGCAAAGGAGATGCAGGTCTGCATTCCCAGTAAGCCAAGACCACGTGGAAATACTTAGATTGATAGAAATGGTTAATATTTAAGACAGAGCTATCCAATAAGAAACCTAGCCAATAGCTAACAGTTTCATAATTTATGCAGGGTCTGTGGAACAGGCTGGCGGGAAAGTGCTCATAACAGTCTCCATTTGTGGAACTGTTTGAAAAGGATTAGGGGGTGTGGCATTATTTTAGGAGATATACCACCAGGGCAGGCTTTGAGGTTCCAAAAGACTTGGTCCATTCCAAGTTAGCTCTCTCTGCTTCCTATTTTCTGGTCAAGATATGAGTTCTCAGCTACTGTTGTAGTGTGGTGTCTGCCTGCCTGCTGCCATGCTTCTGTCATGGGACATGGACTCTCTCTCTCTCTCTCTCTCTCTCTCTCTCTCTCTCTCTCTCTCTCTCTCTCTCTCTCTCTCTCTCTCTCTCTCTCTCTCTCTCTCTCCGTGGGTGAGCCTTCAATAAACTCTTCTATAATTTGCCTTGGTCATGGTGTTTCACCGCTGTAAAATGAGCTTGTGTAGGAAGGAAGGCACTATCTCCACTCACCTTTTCTTACAGCTCTCTTCACATATGCTCTATGGCTCTATATCAGGGCCGCATGCATAGAACTCAGAACGGGGTAGAGTGGGGGAGAGTCAAGTTATTCTGGTTCAAATATGTCACAGTGTTGGCTGGTTCTTGACAGGACCAAGCTAACTATACAGGTAAGTGACTCCTTCCCACTTCCTCCTTGCTGTCATCAAGGTTTGGGAAGCTTTCTCAGTGGTATTTAATTGTTGTTGCTTGTTCTTTCTATGTTGTGTCTCACAGCAGGGAGGGGACATCACTTAGTTCCTCTCTGCTCATCTCTCCTTGCCTCTCAGCTGCTTGTCAGCAGCAGCCTTTACCTCTGTGTCCCAAGTAAAAGGACTGAATCACATAACCTATGTAGGCTGAAGTATCCATTTTCTGGGTCCGTTGAGTCTAAGAATTGTACTGATTGTCATTATCCTTAGTGTTGTGTCTGTGTGCTCAGCTTTGTGATAGTGGGGCTGTGTTTCATGGGAAAGGTGATAACTCACATGACGGTACATAAAATTGCTGCACACACAGAGCCTAGAACACTCAGGATTGAGACTGGGAAATCATATTAGGTAAACTATGTGGACAGCCTGACCCATGATTCAGGAACAGGAACAAGGCAGCAGGTGGAGCGGTCTCTACCCCTCCCTCCATAGGCGACACAGAGACAACAGAGAGCAAGGGCAGAAGGGGCAAGGTGGAGAAGCAGGTGGGTAAGAGGTAATCAGGAGAAGAATGGCTGGAGAGTGTAGAGGGTGTGTCCTGAGTGCACCTGGCATCCTCTGCCAATGTCTACAGTGGGGATGTACTACATACCTGGAACTTCCTGATTCGTCTTTATGCTACTAACTTCCCAATCACCAACTTGGGCGATGCCTGAAGAAAGTCAGAAGAAACTGGCGTGCCCCTTCCTGCCTACACTAGCTGAAGCTCACCCAAAATTAACCTCCAGCTTTTCTTGGGTCATAGAATTCCTGCTAAGCCTCTGAAGCAGAGTCCTTTCCTCTCAGAATCTCCCATCCTCCTTCCCCACAGGAATCCTGAGTCAGGGTCTCATGGCTGAAAGAGAAGATACTTAACAATGGCCCCGGTTGTCATTCTTCTGCAAAATTAAAGAAAACACTGTGAGGATCAAACCACATTGATCACAGCACCGGTCTTTGCCTGATGATTTAGGAAAATCAAACAGAACTTTAACTCATTTCATGGTCACATACACTCAAAGCTGTCACAGAGAAAACCAGTGGACAGAGGAAGCACCTCTGCCATTTACACTAATAAGGACACAATCTTCAGAATTAGAAAGAAAAGCATTACTGAGAAAAATATTTCTCAGATTTGCTTATAGTGGGTGTGGTGCTGTGAATTTTAGTAGCAGCCATGGATGCATCAGTAGGCGTTTTCCACTCAGTTTCACCCACCAAGGAAATTGCCTTTCAAAAGACTAAAACTCTGGCAGAAAATGGAGCTATATTTCTTGAAAGAAGAAAGACACTAACACTAGAAGATTCTTTCAAAGGAAATGCCACCTGAGAAATCTAGGAGGAAGCAGAGGAACTGTCAGTATGGTAGAAACTTGTGCTTATGACCCAATAAGCAGCCTTCTTTTGTTTGTTTGTTTTGTGAGACAGCCCTGCCTGTCCAGGAACTGCTCTATAAACCAGGCTCATCTCAAACTCAGAGATCTGCCCACTTCTGCCTCCCAAGTGATTAAAGCCAGGTACTACTACATCTAAATTCCAGGGAGAGCTTCTGATGTGGATGTAAAAGGATGAAGATGTGGGACTGGGCTGTTGTGCCACACCTCTGAAGAGATGAAAGATGGCAAAGGAGAGCAAGAGGAAGAAGATGGGCCATAAAAGCCGTAGCCTTGCAGTGAAAGGCCTTTAAAGTAATACAAAATCATCAAGCTGAATCCTGAGCTAGTAATTCCTGCTCTTGGATGGTCAGGTCGGTTGAGCCAGAGTCAAGGCCATTCTCAGGCCTTGATGAAGGCCAACCTGCCTATGTGTTACTCAAAACAAAAAATTGAGCCAAAATGTCCCAAACCACACCCTATTGTAGGAAGACATTCTGCCATTCTCCCCTACATGTTGAAACAAATATAAATTGCCAGCACCTTCTCATTTCCAAATCATCTCCAGTGTACACACTGCTCACAGTGTGATGCCACAATTTAAAGGTTTCCAATTTGATATTCAAATTCTATGGGTAAAATAGACAATTCAAGCCAATATATGGTAACACATGTGTTCTCAGGGTAGCCAGGTATAGATTGGTCAGCATTAGAAGACAGCGGTGTAGCAGTGTTCAGCAGTTTGTCTGTCTGTTCTTGGACCTTGGTTCTGCATCCTGTTATTTCAGGTGCAGCAGGGGTTTTGTGTATCACTTTTTCTGAAGATGCTGAATTTGAGATCTGACTTCATTCATACATGTCAAGCTGACAGGATCTTCTACATATATTTTGGTGAGCTAGGAGCTCAGCCAGCACACTGTTTGCAGAGGAAGTAGTCAGGTAATAGTCACACTACTTTTGATATGCGGGACACCATTCATAAACCCAAGGTGAGTGTAATTCCTGCCAGCAACTGGAGAACTTTGCGATACAACTTTACCTAGAGAATCAATTTTGTTTGTTTTTTAACACATTGACTATTCTTTCCCCTCTAGGAACATACAAGTAAGTGTCCCTTTCTTAGATTGAATAAAGGTGCCACACCTGGTATTTACATATTTCCCAACAAGGAATTCTTGCATATACACAACTTTGATATTCTTCCCAGGGCTCCTGCAATTACAGAAATAGAGACATTAGAAGGACTGTGTTACCAAAGTTAGTGATATGATTTGGTTTTCTCTTCCTCAACATTGGATAGAAGAAACCTGGCAATGGAAGGGGGCTCAGGAAACAAGGATAGGATACTTCACTGGAAAACCCATGATCTTTTTAAGTGAGATGTATCTCTAACACTTTTAGTGCTATACAACTATACAATGCTGAATCCTAGGAAGAGATGTTGTTTATAAGGAGGAGCATGCCTACCATATACTGTGTAGCCCTTTGCAAATGTCCTGTGCTTAAGGTGCCAGTAGTTAAGGGTCTGTGTTCTGAGTAAGGTTTTTCTGCTTGACCACCGCAGCGCCAGCACCAATTAACATACAGAGACTATGTATTTGATACAATACTGTTAGCCAATTACTTGTTTCTTATCGGCTAGCTCTGTTTTAAGTATTAACCCAGTTTTATTAATCTAAGTATTTCCCGTGGTCTCATCTTACCAGAGAATGGGGGCCGGCGGTTCTGCTACCTCCCAATCTCTCCATCTTGGAGACCTCCCTACTACTTCCTCTCTCTCCTTGTCTCCTAGTCCCGCCTATCTTGCTTTCCTATTGGCCAACAGTGCTTTATTAATAAATAAAAAACATATTCACAGAATGACATCTCCCATCAGGTTTTATTCTTTCACCGTTCAAGAAAACAGGCTGCGCGTATGTATAATGAATGTTGTCATGTTTACATAGTCAAACACAGCCAGAAATAGCAAAGAGAGAGAGCAGGATTTCTACTTCAGAGAGTGAAAGGTGATCACACCTATTCATAGGCTACAATCTCTTCCTCTCTAATAAAAATTTCTTTTACAATAGGCTTTCCTGGGCACCTGGGAAGACACAGAGCAAGAGAGATCATGGATGCCATGACTCACAATAATCTCCGAAAGCAGTGCTTGCTTAGCTCACGCCTCAGGCTGCTGTATGTGGCTGTGCTCTAAAGCCTTGATTGTGTAACTGATGGAGTTTCCTCAGGGAAATGAGAGATGGAGTGAGGAGCATGAAAGGAAGGAGGAACTGAGCACTTGACGATTATCATCCAACTGTCATCAGTACCTCATCTTTCCTAATGATCACTTTATGTCCAATAGATGATGAGCTAAAGCCAGAACTGATTTGAATTACAATTCATCCAATGTAGTCTCTGATACAAATTCTCAAGTTTACCTGCTCACAAACCATGGTCCAGCAATGCAAAAAGTACTGTGTTTTATGGAGTGATATTGTTGAACATGAGAAAATAGACTGCCACCAGTTTTGCTCTCAGCCAGTACATCTTAGGGACTCAGAGAGCTTCTGAAATTAACCAAAGCATATATAATAACACAGGAAGCATTTATTCAAGACATTTTTACTTTTAAATTCATCGTAAAATTCTGGCATTAAATTTCTACTGGTGAACTGTGAATTGAGAGCCAAAAACAATTTAAAATTTTCTCCACCTACTCCATAGTTCCATGTGCACATAGTTCCATGTGCATACTCTATGCACATAGCATAGAGTATAATCTATAACTGCTGTTCATAATTTGTCCATATCATTGGGCTTACACGGTGCCTATAGGCGTTTGTACAATTTCGTTGCTCTTTTTGCTAAAGTTTCCCTGGTGTCCTCTTGGGACTTGGCACGCTTCCAGCAAAGATGTCTCAATACTGCAGACCCTGAGAATACAGTCACAACAGAGAAAGTCAGGGCAGCTTCGTGGCGGAAAAACAGAATGAAAGGGACAATTGTCCTGATAAACATTGCTCTCATGACTCCTTTCAAGCAGTTTTATAATTCAGAATGGAGTTCAGGAAAATGAAGGATTCAGGTTCCAGATTGACACACATCACATGGACTGCGGCAGTAAGGGCTAAATGTCTGTGGTGACTGGTGTGAGAATATGGGGCCTGATGGCCAGGATCCCAGTCTACTTAGAGCCATGTGAGCACAGTCCAGTTCCTACCCCCTCTGCTGTCAGTTCTTTGCATTAGGACACCAAAAAAATTTCACAGGGCCTGCTTATAAACATTCTTAGAAACAAAACAAAACAAACAAAAAAACCAAACTGTGAGATCTTTAGAGAAAAGTTAGCTACTTCAAGACTGTTCTAGGATGTCTAGTAGATGCTCAGCAGCAAGTGAGTCTAGAATAGGCATTTGGGTGGCTGGAGACCAGTGGAGCTATTGTTTATTCCATGGTTGCCTCAACAGTCGATACATTGCAAGTAGAATGCATGTTAACACCTTCACTTTGGTGGGCAGACAAGGAGCTGTCTGTCCCTTTTCCTTTTCATCTGTGGGTAGATAGTTTCATGTCACTGTGAGAAGATTCCCTGACAACTTGAATGAGAAACGCTCCGTCCCTCCCCATTCAAAAGTAGGAGGTGCTTCCGAATTGAGTCATTTGAAGGATGTAAAAAGGGTAGAGTTCCTTCACTATATCTTTCCATGATCTTCTATCTCTCTCTTGAGTGTTTCTGAGTCATCATACTGGGAGGAGAATGGTGCCTATATGTCCCACATGATGGGATACTCTCCAAGCCATTTTAACTAGCTGTCACATGATAAATCTGTCCATCAGATGACCAACCCTGAATAAGCCTTCAACATGATCTGGCAGGAAAATTGGCCTGGTTCTTTGGCTAATTAATGAAGTGTGCCCCTGCATGCTGCTTCTGTCAGTGGCTGCAGTGTTTCAGTAGTCTGCACTTAGCCTGGCTAAGGTGAAGGAATGGGCTGAACTAACATAAGAGTGCATCTTCCCCCCATTGCCCACCTCTGAGAAATCTTCTCTATGGGCTCCTCTTTCATCTGCTGCTTAAGCTAGTTTCTGTAGTATAGTGGTCATCATGTTCACTTTATCCACTTATACCAAGACAGTAGCCAGGATTCTAACTCTTCCCTTTTTGAGAAAGTTTGGAAGAGATCATTAACATAGGCTGCCATAAACTCAGTATATAGACAAGGATGACCTAATCTTAAGATCGGCACACCTCAATCTCCCAAAGTCTAAACCTACACCTCTGTGCCTCAGAGGCAGTCTAATACAGTCCTGAGGTCAAAGGTAGTGCTTTGGGTGTGCTAGAAGAGCATAGAATACATCTCTACTAACTCTACCTTCCTCTTAACTAAAACTCCGTAGCTAAGCCCTGAGCATGTAGACAACATCTGATACCGAAGGCTTTTTCTGTAATAATGATACCCAGTGATACTCCCCTTACTTCATGAAACTGACAGCTTTGGCTCCCTAGACACACAATCACCAGCCAGCACTGAGACTCACCTCACTGAGAGAAGGGTATTTTGCCATGTCTAGCTTGCATTTCTAGTGTGTTCACAAATTTCTGAATGAGCACAGGCCACTGCCCAGATAGTGAGTTGGGGTCTTAGTGTACTCTAAGTTGTGTGATTCTATGTTCTTGTGGTGATGTAGTCTGATGAGCACTTCACCAGATCTCCCTAGAATGAGTCATGTCTAGAAAGTGCAGTTATTTTGCACTCCACTACATTTTGCTACTAAAGAGTCAGTTTCTGAATCTGTGACCTAAGCAGAATCACATTAATTTTTCACCTTTCAACTTGTGTCTACAGGCAGATGAACACAGGTTCTTGGATTTCTGACCACTGTGTTTGTCGTGACAATGTTTGTGATCTCTGTAGTTTTGAACTCTTCCAGCTATACTCTAGAAAACTGGAAATATTCCACAGCAACTAGAGATCCTTTATCTTGTGATGTTAGAGCATCAGCTATGGAAATATTCATAGTCTTGAAACATCATAATCACCATAGCTTTATCACTTATCATTGTACCTTAGTTTAACTCAACTTTGCAAAGGTTTACAAAAAAATATAAACACCATACCTGAAATCAATTATGGAGGCCAAGTCTGGCATCTAATTTCTTTTTAATTAGAAATTTGTCATTGTCTGATGATGATAGTACATGCCTTTAATCCCAGTAGGCAAAAGGCAGAGGCAGGAGGATCTTTGAGCTGGCGACAGCCTGATCTGAGGCAGGATCCAGGACAGCCAGAACTATACACAGGGAGGGGAGGGAAAGAGGGAGAGGGGGAGGGAGGGAAGGAGGGAGGAAGGGAGAGGGAGGAAAGAAGGAAAAGAAATTTGTTATTGGCCATTGGGTTACGTCACTAGGATATCTAACTGGAAGAAATACAGATATATAGACACATCCCAAAACATAAAATCCTGAACCACCTTAGGATATTGAAGCTCTGTGCAGGAGCTGTAGGCTGATGAGCATAATTGACTACTTAGAAAATTATTTTTTTAAAAAATCCTAGTCTTCATTCCCAGCAGGGGCTTAGATTATAATAAGACAACCAGATCATGATAACTAGTATTTACACAAGTTTATCTAATCAGTGTTATTAGAAAGCAATTCCAGAATATATACTACATCTCCTTTTTTCCTGATTGGACCTTTCAATTTGGAGAAAGGAAACAACTTGAGGTCCAGCTCGCATATTTAGTTTGTTTGCATAGGCTTCTGCTTTGGTCACTCATTCAGATGGGCAAGACTGGCTAAGCTTCTAAGTGTGGTGGTGCATAGTTTTAATCTCAGCACTTGTGAGGCTAAGTCAGGGGCATCTCTCGAGGTAAGAGGCCAGCCTAGTCTACATAATAAGTTTCAAGCCAAGACTATATAGTGAGAACCCTGTCTTAAACAAAACAAAAATGTTTGTCAAGTCAAAGACTCAGTATTAGTGTATTATGTCTTGCTATCCCAAAAGACTAGCCCTAGGTGTTTGGTAAATTATCTATATTCTACTTGTTTCTCTGATCCAATGGCCAGGTCAGACAACCCTATCTATCAGGCTTACAGTGAGTGTTACATAAGTTATATCATAACATGGCAGAGGATTTTCATTTAACCTGCTCTTGGAAAATTAATCCCTTCTCTTTTGTTTAAGATTTATTTATTGAAACCCAGTCTCAACACACGCCCCCAGAGATTTATTTATTATGTACAGTGTTCTGCCTACATGTAAACCTGCATGCCAGAAGAGGGAACTAGATCTCATTACAGATGGTTTAAACCACCATGTGGTTGCTGGGAGTTGAACTCAGGACCTTGGAAAGAACAGACAATGCTCTTAACCACTGAGCCATTGCTCCAGCCCCAGATTAATCCCTTCTAAGGGGATGCTGCCATATCCCAAGTATCTTCACTGAGACTGATTTCTCAAAGGTCCCAGCTCCTCGATACTATCATATTGGACATGAGAAGCTTCTGTTACATTGACTTGAGGAGAACATGCTAAAACTCCCTAAAGGATAGAAGTCCCTATAAAATCATTGCTGTCCTTTTCCCCTTCTGTGAGGAATCTTATATGAATCTCTTAGAATCTTCCTTGTATCCTAGTTTCTCTAGTGGTGTGAATTATAGGCTGTGGATTCTTTGCTCTATGTCTAAAATCCATATATATATGAGTGAGTACATACTATGTTCCTCTTTTTGTGACTGGGTTACCTCAGTTAGGATAGTTTCTTCAAGTTCCATCCACTTGCCTGCAATTTCAAGATTCCATATTTTTTTTGTTTTGTTTTGTTTTTCCACAGAGTAGTATTCCATTGTGTAAATGTGTCATATCTTCTTTATCCATTCTTCAGTTTAGGGGGCACCTAGGTTGCTTCAGATTCTTGCTATTTTAAATAATGCTGTTACAAACATGCTTTTATTGCATGGATGTGGATCGTTTGAGTATAAGGATCATTGAGCCTAAGGGGAATTGCCGGGTCCTGTGGTAGACAGTTCCCATTTTCCTGAGGAGCCTATACTGATACTCCAAAATAGTTGTATGGGTGGAGGAGTATAGAGTGTTCCCCTTTCTCCACTTCATCTCCAGCATAAGTTGTCATTGGTGTTTCTAATTTTAGCTATTCTGACAGGAGTAAGATGGTATCTCAGGGTTGTTTTCATTTGCATTTTCCTGATAGGTAAAGATGTTGACCACTTTCTTAAGTGTCTTTCAGCTTTTTTGATTTCCTATATATTGAGAGATCTCTATTCACTTTTGTACCCCATGTTTTAATAGGGTTATCTGGTGTTTTTGTGACTAGTTTCTTGAGTTTTTTGTATATTTTGGAGATCAGTCCTATTTCAGATGTAGGATTTGTGAAGAGCTCCCAGTCTGTGAGCTGCCATTTGGTCTTGTAAATTTTGTTCTTTGCCTTACAGAAGCTTCTCAGTTTGGGGGTCCCATTTATTAATTGTCGATCTCAGTGTCTATGCTGCGGAGTTATGTTCAGGAAGTGGTCCCCTGTACCAATTTGTTCAAGGCTACCTCCACTTTCTCTTCTAAGAGGTTCAGAGTGGCTGGATTTATGGTGGGGTCTTTGATCCATTTAGACTTGAGTTTTGTGCATGTTGATAGACATGGGTCTATCTGCAGTCTTCTATGCACCATCATCCAGTTGTGACAGCACCATTTGTTGAAGATGCTTACAAGATCCCCAGGGCATATGGGGAGGGGAGGCAGTGGAGAGGGAACTAGAAGAAAGAAGGGGAGGAGAGGAAAGCATGAGGGACTAGGAAGATTGAGTCAGGGGAGAAATAGACGAGAAAGAGGGAGAGAGAGAGAGAGAGAGAGAGAGAGAGAGAGAGAGAGAGAGCATGAAAGGGGGCCATTATAGGTTTGAAGAGAAACTGAACCTAGAGAATGTCTAGAGACCTACAAGTCTGACCCCAACTACCAATTTGAGCAATAGGGGAAAGGCTACCATAAACGTCCTTCCCTGATAATGAGATCGATGACTAACTTATCCACCATCATGGAGCCCTCATCTAATAGCTAATGAAAACAGAAGCAAACACCCATTACTCAACACTGAGCTGAACTATAATCCAAATGCAGAGAGGGAGGACCAGACCAGGGTGCAGAAACACATAGAGATAGCTGACCTGGACAAGGAGGAACTAATGGGCTCTCAGACTGATAGCTGGGAATCCAGCATGGAACTGACTCAGATCCCCTGAACATGGGTCTCAGCTAGAGGGCCTGAGCAGTCTAAGGGACTTTGGACAGTGAAACTAGGATGTATTCCAGGTGCACGAAAGGACTTTGGGGGCACATCCCCCATGGAGGGATACTCCCTTAACCTAGAGACAGGGGAGAAGTTCTAGTCCCTTCTCCAAATGACTTGACAGATTTAGATGACCCCCCTCCTGGAAGGCAGCACCCTACATGTGGAGAGGGGGGTGGAGGGAGGGTAGTCAGGGCATGGGAGGGTGGAGGAGAGGGAATAGGGAAGAAGGGAGGGAATTTTGATGGATATGTGAAATAAAAATAAAAAAAATAAATTAAAAAAAAGATCATTGCTGAGGTGACACTTACATAAGAACACAAACATTCAGTAGATAATCTTCGCTTTTGAATGAAAATTACCCAGTGCAATACAGAAGAAGAAACCTCCTAATGACTGTGCACCCCAGCACTGGCATTTTGTACTTTCTTGAATCAGGCATGGGTTGGTAGCATTCCATACCCCCTTCTTTGTAAATAAACAGCATATGGTGCGCATGAAGACTTTTACTATTCAAATGTGTTATCCCTAAAACACTGGAATCATGAAAATAACCTATCTTATAAGAGCAACGGGCATCTACTTTTATCATCATTGTCATGGGATGCTGCTCCCTTGAGTCTGCACCTCCTCCTCCTGAGGAGACTCTAGAAACAAAATTGTCAGCACAAAGTACCATTTGTCAGTTACCCTGGGCTTCTGCTTGGATATGAACAAAGTTATACAGAGCTAGTCTATACGGTGAGAGTTAATTCATGTAGTTTGGTGTACAAGCATGATTGCATTGCTGGTAAAACATGAGAGGAAGAGAAAGAAAAGAAAGAGTGATGATCTGAAGGGAAATGAACGTAAGTTTTAGCTTACTATGTAACAGGAACCTAAAGCAGTTTGAAAGAATCCACGTTCGACTGGGTAGACACTGAAGTGAAGCTTATGGGGGCGGGGAGATGGCTCCGTGGCTAAGAATGCTTCCTGCTCTTCCAGAGAGTTTAGATCCCACACCTAGCATCGGGGGAGCTAACAACTGCCCCTACCTGCAGTTCTAGGGGATCTGGTGCCTCTTCTGCCCTCTATAGGCATCGCACTTTTGTGCACAAACACGCGTGTGTAAATGTAATTTAAAAGAAGACCTGAGACTAGAGGGATGGCTCAGCTGTTAATAGGACTGTCTGCTGTTCCAGAGGGTCCAAAGTTCAATTCCCCCAGTACCCACACAGTGGCTAACAACCATTAATAACTCCAGTTCCAAGAGATACAATGCCTCTTCTGCTCTCTGAAGGCAACAGGCACGAATGTCCTCCACAGATATACAAACAGGCAGGATACCATACGCATAAAAATAAATTGTAACTCCTCCACAAAAAAATCTAAATTGGGTCTGAGTGTGATGGTGCACACCTTTGGTCCCAGCATGCCAGAAGCAGAGGCAAGTGGATCTATGTTAATCCAAGCCAAGCCTATTCACCATAGTGAGCTCCAGGACAGCCAAGATTATATATGAAGGCTGTCTCAGTAAATAAGTGAATACATAAATATAGCTAAAATGCGAATTATAGTTAAATGGCAGAATCCCACCCCCTCCCCAGTATTGTCATTGCCGGGTTCCATAGCTAACCACGTGGCCATCAGCATTCAGGCAAAATGCCCCAGCATCCTAGTTGTTAGCATTTCAGTGGTTGGCTGCACATGCACCATCAGCATTCTGGCAAAATGCCTAGTCATCCCAGGGCCTCATGTGCGTGAGAAGTGAGGCCAAGTAATGTGTGTACGGGGGTGTGGCTGTGTAAGCCCCCATATGCAGTCCCAAGCGGCCTTTAAAAGCAGACATGCCCGGGACCACCACCTACTCTCCAAGTTTTCCAGACAGGCTTGTGCACACCTGTTCCCTACTCTTTACTAATAAAATTCTTGAGTGGGTTTTGTTGTGTATCTTGTGGTCTGTTCTTGTGCATGGTAAATAACACTGGGCTCACTTTGAAACCCTGTAAAATTAACACTCCTTCTGCTCCTCTCTTGTCTTCACTGTATCATCTCCACTGACTCACAAAGCCAGATCCTGTATTTCTGCTTTACTGAGGAAATGGGTCTAATATCGGGCATGAGATGTACCTATGTGGATCCACTCATCCTGCGCTGCGCACAATAGTAAATTACTGAAGAGTGGAAAATACAAGTGGCCACTGGTATGGACCACATTGTGACTATTGGCACTTGACAAAGTTGAAACTTTTCAACATTGCAGACCAACTTCTCCTGCACCTTTTTACTTTTTAAAGCTTCTCAATATTAATGCCTTTCCCTTTGGGAAATTTTGTGTGGTGAAGGATAAAAATGCATGCAATAATAACTCTCTCTCTCTCTCTCTCTCTCTCTCTCTCTCTCTCTCTCTCTCTCTGTTTTTCAAGACAGGGTTTCTCTGTGGCTTTGGAAGCTGTCCTAAAATAGCTCTTGTAGATCAGGCTGCCCTTAAACTCACAGAGATATCTGCCTGCCTCTGCCTCCCAAGTGCTAGGACTAAAGGGGTGTACCACCACCACCCAGCCAATAATAGCCTTTATAAACAAAATAACTTTACAGAAAACAAAATCCTCACCACCACTGAACCAGGAATTCCAATGTGCCCTCCTAATTACACCAAGATCAGGACACACCAGATCCAAAGGCTGAAAAGCTCACAATTCAGATCCAGAGCCTGAGGCCATTCATTAAGGACAAGAGTTCCGTTAATAAATGCAGAGAAATCAAATTGGTGCAGTATGGTGGGGAAAGAGTAAGACATGGACCTTCCCTCTGGGGAGCACCATGAGGGGAACTGGCCCATATAGTAAGCCTAAGAAAGTGTAGTGTAGTGTCTGCTACCCAGAAGTCCTTTTCCCAAGGTTGGGCATGTGGGTCTCCATTCCCTTGGGGGCTTGAGGAAAGTTCCTGCTTGATAAAGCAGTCATTCTTCTCATCTCTGGCAAGAGGAACTTGTGGCCCTTCCATTAACATCTAGCGGGTGCCTATTGTCAAAGTCAGTGCTAGATTGCTCAACACCTGATCTCAAGGCACAGTCCAGCTTCCATGACCCTTCTCTCCCCTTTAATCCTATGTGCAACTATGGAGTAAGGAAGGTGTAGTCTTAGCCGGGTGGTGGTGGTGCACACCTTTAATCCCAGCACTCAGGAAGCAGAGGCATGCAGATCTCTGTGAGTTCAATACCAACCTGGTCTCCAAGAGCTAGTTCCAGGACAGCCTCTAAACCTACAGAGAAGCCCTGTCTTGAAACCTCTCCCCACCCCCCAAAAAAAAGATGTCTTTTTTCAATTCAATGTTGCTGCCATCCATCCTTATTCACTCTTACATCATGTCTATGTCCTCCTGTCCTGTCCCTGATGTCCTATCCTCTTCCCCCCTCCACCAAAGCAGGTATCTGGCAAGCCACTCTGTCATTTTTCTCCTGCTCTTTCTTTACTGTGCCATGTGTTCTGTCCTTTGTTTGACATGCTTGTATAGCTTCTGACCAACCACCTCATAGTGAGAGAGGGCAGGATGGGCATTTAGCCTCTGTTGACCACTGATGTCCTGTACCCCAGCTCTACATGAGTTCTGTTAAGGAGTGATGGGTCAGACTGGGTGGGGGTGATCCTCTGAATTCTCATGTGCTTTCCCAAGGACTGTAGCTGACACTTTGTTCACACTTTTAGGATCAATTTTCAGTGCCATCAAATATCACTAAAGGATTGTGCCACTTAGGCTTTTTAAAGTTAATTTTTTTGATTTTATGTATATGTATGTGAGTCTGTATGGGTATTGACACATGTATGGGAACCTTCAAGTGACACAAGGAGTTGGATCCCATGAAACCAAGGGTTGTGGCTGTTGTTTTTATTTATTTATTTATTTTAGATCTGTTTATTGCGCATACAGTATTCTGTCCTGCACGTGTGCCTACATGCCAGAAAAGGGCACTAGATCTCAGTACAGACGGTTGTGAGTTACCATGTAGTTGCTGGGAACTGAACTCAGGACATCTGGAAGAGTAGCCTGTTCTTCACTGTTCTTCACTGCTAAGCCCTCTCTTTCTCTCTCTCTCTCTCTCTCTCTCTCTCTCGCTCGTCGCTCGCTCTCTCTTTCGCTCTCTTTCTCTCTCTTGCTTTCTCACTGTTTTTTTTTTTTTTTTGTTTTTGTTTTAGTTTTGAGACAGGGTTTCTCTGTGTATCTTCAGAGCCTGTCCTGGAACTTGCAATGTAGACCAGGCTGGCCTCCAACTCACAGAGACCTGCTGGAATTAAAGGTGTGCATCACTGACGCCCAGTGGTTGCTTTTACTGTTTTTGCACTTTTATTTGGTGGGGGCTGCCATCCAGCTTCCAAATAAACACATACACTGATGCTTATTCTTTCTTATGAATGCCCTGCCTTAGCTTAGCTGGTTTCTAGCCAACTTTTTCTTTTTCTTTTGGTTTTTCAATACAGGGTTTCACTGTATTGCTTTGCAACTCTGTACTGGAATTAGCTCTGTAGAACAGGCTGGCCTAAAACTCGAACTCACAGAGATCCACCTGCCTCTGCTTCCTGAGTGCTGGGATTAAAGGTGTGTGCCACCAATGCCTGGCTTAGCCAACTTTTCTTAACTTAAATTAGCCCCTCTACTTTTGGCTCTGGGCTTTCATCTTTTTTTTTTTTTAATTTTCGTTTTACATACCAACCCTAGTTCCCCCTTCCCTCGCCTTCCACCATCCCCCTAGTTCCCCCTTCCTACGCCTTCCACCATCCCCACCTCCCCTTCTCCTTACCACTCCCCATCCCTCCTCAAAAGGGGTAAGGCCTTCCTTGGGGAATACCAAGTTGAGGCAGGACCAAGCCCTTCTACCCTGGTTGAACAAGGTATCCCACCACAAGGAATGGGCTCCAACAAGCCAGTTCATGCACCTGGGATATGTCCTGGTGCCTTTGGCAGCACACACACACACACACACACACACACACACACACACACACACACCGACAGATCCAAGTCCCACAACTGTTATCCACATTCACAGGGTCTCTAATTTGGTCACAAGCAGGTTCCCCAGCTGTCAGGCCATGAGCTACCACTAGCCCGGTCAGCTGTCTCGTGCACTTAGGGGTTTTTTTATTATTTTTTTCTGTATATCTTTTCTTTCTCCTTTCTCCAAGGCTTCTAGGTAGCTTCATGGCTGTTCCCTGGAGTCTTCCTCTCCTCTTTTTTCATCCTCCTATTTATTCTCTCTGACAGCCCCACCTATCCGTTCTCCAGCCTAACTAACTAGTAGCCGTTCAGTTTTTTATTAAACCATTCAGGTGTTTTAAACAGGCAACATAACACAGCTTCACTGAGTTAAACAAATGCAACACATCGTTGCATCATTAAAACAAATGATATTCCACAGCATAAACAAATGTAACACACCTTAAAATAGTATTCTACAATACATGACCAAGACAGTTAGGAGTTAGCAGACCTGTAAATATCATTATATCTCTGTACAATTTTTATCAGTCATCTTATACATGCATTATATAGTCATTGTTCAATGTAAATACAAAAGCAGGTTGGGTGTGGTGGCACATGCATTTAATCCTAGTGCTTGGGAGGCAGAGGCAGGTAGATCTCAGTGAGTTCCAGCCAGCCACGTCTACAGAATGGGTTCTGGGCAACCAGGGGTACACAGAAGAGACATTTTCCCTTTTCTGTTTTGAAATGATGAGCTGCTCTTTGGATAACCAAACAACCAAACAAAAAACATTTAATGGTAGCTCTAGAGAGGGACATAGGGTCCTCCTAAGATGAGTATAATTGATATCCCTAGCATTCAGAGAAAGTATCATGGCTGTAAGTAGCCACAATGTGGCTCTTGAAAGAGCATGGTCCCTTCAGTTTCATAACACAAGGGTTATGATACTATCTGACTATCATGGGTTTTTTAGGCTGTGGTCTAAACCATGTGAACCTTCTCTGCACTCTGCTAAGTGCTTGTACAAAAATAAAATAAATATCAATTAATAGCCAGGTGTGGTGGTGTGTGCCTTTAATCCTAGCACTCAGGAGGCAGAGGCAGGCAGATCTCTTAAGTTGGAGGCCAGACTGTCTAGAGAGCAGGTTCCAGGACAGCTGGACTACACAGGGGAAACCCTATCTCATAAAGAGTAAAATTTAGAGAAATAGAATGATATATCTCTCATATAATCCACTGCCTGAATGAAATATGCATTCAGACTGGTTCCCTTCCAGGGATGACCGGGGGAAAATGAAACTGCTGGAGAGGTCTTGGCCGTAGTTTTCCTCAGTTTGGGTTGGGTACAAAGAGCATACTTTAGATTACAGGGAAAATGGCCTCCACCTGCCTCTTAATCACACTCAAACCAGGGAAAACAGAGGTAAAACAGTGGTACACCTGACTCAGCAGCACTGTTAAACAGTAGCATGTTAAATCTTTGGAGGCTGACATGGGCTCAGCGGTAAAATGCAGTAATAAATACTTGGGAAACTAAGATTCCAAAAAAACTCTGCCTCCAAGACAAAAGGAAATCACAAGTTAAGTGCCATCTGGCTGAGGATGACTAGGATTCTTCTTTTTCTCACAATCGTCACAAAACTGATGCCCACAAACAACACAGTAGCCTAGCTCCAGTTACCTGTTGGAGTCAGAAAACACAGAGACAAGGCATGGTTGATATGGGCTTGGTGTGTTTGTGAGGTAGGCTCAGTTGGGAGCATCTCAGGAGAATAGCTCAAGGGAATGAATGGAGCTGTGGGAGCATCGATGACATCTCTACTTCATGCCCCATAGGGACCCCAAGTTTCCAGTGGTCAGGTAGACTTGTCAGCACTGCTGACAAGAAGCAGAGTGGAGCTCAGGACAGAGAGGGTCCTCAGGCAATCAGTGACACACACACACACACACACACACACACACACACACACAAGACAGGATTCTCTGAATAGTCCTGGCTGTCCTAGAACTCTGACTGTAGACCAGGCTGGCCTCACAGATCTGCCTGCCTCAGTCTCCAGAGTGCTGGGATTAAAAGGAACCATGCTCATTAAATCCCTGGTATTTTATTCTGTCAATTCTCTTTGAAAATCAAGAAGGTTAAGATGCCATGGGTTATTGACCTATACAGAGATTTGTTCAATTATGCTACGAGGTCATGGACACATTGAGAAGTATAAGACTAAGCAATATAGTCTGCTTTGCTACTATTTGGGGTCTGTATTACAATGTACACTCTGTCTGTTGACTGAGGATAGGCTGTGTCCTGTGGGCAGCAAATATAAAAACATTACTTCTTGGAATTGAGAAATGAATAAAATTCAACTTATTGTTGAGTGAGGATTTAGATTTTGTTGGTTGTTATTGCTATTCTACATCAGCATACCTAAGAAATCAAAGATTTCTACTCAAATAACGAAAGTATTTTAAAAATAAAATGGGTGATGGTTCCATAATGTTAGAACATACTAAAAGCTCCCTACTGGAATGCATACTTTAAAAAAATTGAATTTGTTACATAAGTGTATTACATTTCAATACACATCATTATTTAAAAAACACATTTACTTCACACACACACACACACACACACACACACATATATATATATATATATACACACATATATATAAGTATAGATTTCCTTTAAATCTTCATAACATTATAGACTATTTCTGCTACCTTGAGAGATACTCTCCTCCATCCTGGTCCCCCTTATTAGGTACCAAACCTCTGTGGATAAAACCCTAAGGATAAAAAAAAATAGGCAGAATAGATGTTTATTCGGGAGAAGTAACCACAACCTAGACAGGCGTTCACCAGCAAGTTCCAAGGATGCTCTCCCCTCCCTTTCTTGCCAGCAACAGAGCCTTCCAGGGCTCCTCCTCAGACCTAGTTCTCCCAGTTACTTCCCCTCATGGCACCACCCCCCATGGGCGTGGTCAGACCTCCGAAGCAGACAGAGTGAATATCTCACTAGTTATTCCAATTGATGGTTTCATATCAGAATGTTTGAACTAGCAACCTCCTAAGAGAAAACACACAATATTTGTCTCTTTGGGTCTGGGTTCACTCACTGAGGACGAATGTTTTCCTAACACCATCAAGCCAGGCTTAGAAGCTTTTCCTAGGGGCTTCCTGACTGTAAGGAGCCAGAACCATCTCCAAACTCCCCTCTGTGTTCTGTTTTTGAGTTCATGAAGGTAGGTGTACTCCTAAAATTCCAATTAACATTGCTTTGAACGTGTGCTAAGCATGGTGGGCTCTCGACACTGGAGTCAGACATGGACATGCAGATCCCCAGGCACGTTAGACAGCGGTTGAGCCTCATTGTTCGCTCCACACCATCACAAGGCCACGGTAACTGTGTTGCTGAGGAAGAAAGCAGAGTTCAGCTCACACTGAACCAAGGACCTGTCCTAAAGAGACGCCCTTGTGGCTCAGTGGGGAGACTAAACCGAGTTTCAAATATTTAGTGTGTGTGGTTTGGGAGGCTTCAGGTGGCTAAAGTAGAAGGCAGGGAGAGCAGGGAAGGCAGGGAGGTCTGAGGATCAACATGCAGGAGGATTTCGATTACGATGCATATGCTTATGAAGCTCCTAAGCGGGCTCGCTGGTACACCCGCCTGCTGCCAGCGTGCCTGAGCGTGGATGCCTGTCTAATAAAAGGCAGGCATTTCCCCTCCCTACTTAATCGGAGTACGACCCTGTGGGGCAACTGCAAGGGCGGCCAGCGTGGGTGATGTGGCTTCAGTGGAGAGATTCATCAACTTCCATGGATGCCATGTGAATGAATATGACAGGAGGGACAGGTAATGGGGCTAGGAGGGTGAGGGGCAGGTGGGGCAGGAACTGTTGTGGACAGTCAGTGCCAACCGGGCCACACACCTTTCAGGATTGCAGTCTAAGGGAGTGCAGAGGTCATGCTTAAGGCTCTTCTTTCAGGGGCTGTGGAAAATTTTGTGCCTGTTTTCAGCTCCTAGACATCAGGCAGCAACAACCTTAGGTGGCAGCTCATTGGCCTTCTTAACAACAGCAAAACAAAGAATTTCAGTTAGTTTACAACTTTTCAATGTCTCTCAAGGCATTGTTGGGCGCTTCAAAGTGATTTAGCTAATAAAACTATGACATTTTTTTGTGTGTATACTTACAATTTTTGAGATTCATGTATGTGAGTGTTTTGCCTGCATGTATTTTGAATGTACCACAAGCATCAGAAGAGGATGTTGGATCTTCCGGAACTGGAGCTATGGATAGTTGTGATCTGCCACGTGGGTACAGGAAATCAAACCCTGGTCTCTTACAAGAAAAACTAGAGCTACTAAATGCCAAGCCATCTTGGCTTTAGGGTTAGAGTTAAAGTTACACCCAGGAATAGACCTCAATATTACGGTTAGCATTGGGGTTAGGTTAGGTTTAGGCAGGAGGGTTAGACTCAGGGTTCGATCCCAGTGTTAGGGTTAGGATTTGGTTT